>NC_133328.1:620041914-620300553 GCF_042186555.1 Aquarana catesbeiana | reverse complement strand
TAACATGTGATTGCTCATTCAATACTTTTAGCTGTGCTTCATATAAAGTCCCAACAAACCTTCTCTTTTTGTTCTTGCTTTTTGTGAAAAGATTACCTAACCTTTAGGTATTTTGACAAAGAAAGTAAAAAAGGAAGAAGGGAAGGAGTGTGTTTGTAAGAGAGAGAGAGTATTGGATAGAAGGAGAGAGAAAGAGGAAAAAAAAGAAAGAGGGAAGGAAAACAAAAGGAAAAAGAGATACATTAAGGAAGGGAGGAAGAAAAGGAGAGGAAGGGAAGGAAAGGAAAGGAAGGAAAGGAAGGAAAGGAAGGAAAGGAAGGAAAGGAAGGAAAGGAAGGAAAGGAAGGAAAGGAAGGAAAGGAAGGGAAGGAAGGGAAGGGAAAGGAAGGAAAGGAAGGAAGGGAAGGAAGGAAGGAAGGAAGGAAGGAAGGAAGGAAGGAAGGAAGGAAGGAAGGAAGGAAGGAAGGAAGAAGGAAGGGAAGGAAGGAAGGAAGGAAGGAAGGAAGGAAGGAAGGAAGGAAGGAAGGAGGAAGGAAAGGAAGGAAGGAAGGGAAGGAAGGAAGGAAGGAAAGGAAGGAAGGAAGGGAAGGATTGGAAGGAAGGGAAGGAAGGAAGGGAGGAAAGGAAGGAAGGAAGGGAAGGATTGGAAGGAAGGGAAGGAAGGAAGGGAAGGAAAGGAAGGAAGGAAGGAAAGGAAAGGAAAGGAAAGGAAAGGAAAGGAAAGGAAAGGAAAGGAAAGGAAAGGAAGGAAGGAAGGAAGGAAGGAAGGAAGGAAGGAAGGAAGGAAGGGAAGGAAGGAGGAAGGAAGGAAGGGAAGGAAGGAAGGAAGGAAGGAAGGAAGGAGAAGGAAGGAAGGAAGGAAGGAAGGAAGGAAGGAAGGAAGGAAGGAAGGAAGGAAGGAAGGAAGGAAGGAAGAAGGAAGGAAGGAAGGAAGAGGAAGGAAGGAGAAGGGAAAGGAAGGAAGGAAGGAAGGAAGGTCAGACCCTCCTCCTGTCCATCCTTCCTTCTCCTTAATTCAGTTCTCTTTCCCTTTCCTTCCTCTTCCTTCCCCTCCTTCCCTTCCTTCCTTTCCTTCCCCCTTCAATTCCTTTCCTTTCCCTCCTTCCTTTCCTTCCCTTCCTTCCTTCCCTTCCCTTCAATCCCTTCCTTCCTCTCCTCCCCCTCCTGCCCCTCCAGGAAGGAAGGAAGGAAGGAAGGAAGGAAGGAAGGGAAGGAAGGAAGGAAGGAAAGGAAGGAAAGGAAGGGACAGGAAGGAAGGAAGAAAGGAAGGAAGGAAGGAAGTATTGGAATTATTTCCTTCCGGTCATGTCAGGAAAGGAAGGAAGGAAGGGAAGGATTGGAAGGAAGGGAAGGAAGGAGGGAAGGAAAGGAAGGAAGGAAGGAAGGAAGGAAAGAAAGGAAAGGAAAAGGAAAGGAAAGGAAAGGAAAGGAAAGGAAAGGAAAGGAGGAAGGAAGGAGGAAGGAAGGAAGGAAGGAAGGGAAGGAAGGGAAGGAAGGAAGGGAAGGATTGGAAGGAAGGGAAGGAAGGAAGGGAAGGAAAGGAAGGAAGGAAGGGAAGGATTGGAAGGAAGGGAAGGAAGGAAGGAAGGGAAGGAAAGGAAGGAAGGAAGGAAGAAGGAGGAAAGAAAGGAAAGGAAAGGAAAGGAAAGGAAAGGAAGGAAGGAAGGAAGGAAGGAAGAGAAGGAAGGAAGGAAGGAAGGAAGGAAGGGAAGGAAGGAAGGGAAGGAAAGGAAGGAAGGAAGGAAGGAAGGAAGGAAGGAAGGGAGGAAAGGAAGGAAGGAAGGAAGGAAGGAAGGAAGGAGAAGGAAGGAGGAAGGAAGGAAAGGAAGGAAGGGAAGGGAAGGAAGAGGAAGGAAGGAAGGAAGAAGGAGGAAGGAAGGAAGGAAGGAAGGAAGGAGGAAGAGGAGGAAGAAGGAAGAAGGAAGGAGGAGGGAGGGAGGGAGGAGGGAAAGGGAAGGAAAGGAAGGAAGGGAAGGAAGGAAGGAAGGAAGGAAGGAAGGAAGGAAGGAAGGAAGGAAGGAGGAAGGAAGGGAAGGAAGGAAGGAAGGAAGGAAGGAGGAAGGAAGGAAGGAAGGAAGGAAGGGAAGGAAGGGAAGGAAGGAAGGAAGGAAGGAAAGAAAGGAAGGAAGGAAGGAAGGGAGGGAAAGGAAGGAAGAAGGAAGGAAGGAAGGAAGGAAGGAAGGAAGGAAGGAAGGAAGGAAGGAAGGAAGGAAAGGAAGGGAAGGAAGGGGAGCAAGGAAGGGAAGGAAGGGAAGAAGGGAAGGAAAGGAAGGAAGGAAGGAAGAAGGAAGAGAAAGAAGGGAAGGAAAGGAAAAGAATGGCAAGGAAAGGAAAGAATGGAAGAAGGAAAGGAAGGGAGGGAGAAAGAAGGCTAAGGAAGGAAAGGAAGGTAGAGGAAGGAAGGAAGAGAAAGGAAGGAGAAAGAAAGAAGGGAAGAAAGAAGGAAAGGAAGGAAAGAAGGAAGGAAGGAAGGAAGGAAGGAAGGAAGGAAGGAAGGAAGGAAGAAGGAAGGGAAAGGAAGGAAGGAAAGAAAGAAGGATTGAAGGAAGGAAGGAAGGAAGGAAGGAAGGAAGGAAGGAAGGAAGGAAGGAAGGAGAGAAGAAGGAAGGAAAGGAAAAGAAGGGAAGGAAAGGAAAAAGAATCGGAAGGAAGGAAAGGAAGGACGGGGAGGAAAGAAGGAAGAAAGGGAAGAGAAAGAAGGGGAGGAAAGGAAGGAAGGAAGGAAGGAAGGAAGGAAGGAAGGAAGGAAGGAAGGAAGGAAAGGAAGGAAAAGAAAGAAGGGAAAGAAAGGAAGGAAGGAAGGAAGGAAGGAAGGAAGGAAGGAAGGAAGGAAGGAAAAGAAAGAAAGGAAAGAAAGAAGCAAGGAAGGAAAGGAAGGAAAGGAAGGAAGGAAGGAAGGAAGGAAGGAAGGAAGGAAGGAAGGAAAAGAAGGGAAGGAAGGAAGAGAAAGAAGGGAAGGAAGGAAGAGAAAGAAGAAAGGAAGGAAGCAAGGAAGATAAAGGATGGAAGAGAAAAGAAAGAAATAGAAAGGAAGGAAGGAGAGATAGTAGGGGGAAGGATGCAGAGAAACCCTTTAAGTATTTTGGCCAAAGAAAGAAGGGAAAAAAGGAGGAAGGAGATAGTGTGTGTGTGTAAGAGAGAGAGAGAACGGATAGAAGGCGGGAGAGAAAGAGAAAGGAGGAGAGGAAAAAAAAGAAAGAAAGGGAAGGAAGAAAGGGAAATAGATAATCAGGAAGGAAGGAAGGAAGGAAAAGAAAGGAAAGAAGGAAACAAAGAAGAAAGAAACAAAGAACGAAAAATTCATCAAGACACAGATGTGAAATATATTAATAACTAAAAGCGCCAAAAGTAAAATTACTACAAAAAAATCACATTTTCAAGCACTGCCCAGAAGCTGGTAAAGTTCATAATAAGTCTTGATAATTTTTCTTGTGTCTAATGTAGTTTCTGATACCACATGCATACTTCATTTGTAAAATGTAAACTGAACCTTGCTGTAGAGTCAGCGAGATAACATATTAAATTCGACTCAGAGTAAGCAGAGTAATCAGCAATGTGTGAATTGCAGTGACTGGTATTTCCATATGTAAGAAAACTTTTCATGGAATTGTCACTTTATCATTCGCTCGTTGCACAAATAATACATTTGCAGACAAGAAAATGAACATTTTCTATATGTATCTCTTCACAGCCGGTGACAGAATTCAACACCTCTATACGTTCAGCTGTGGAAACAAGACTTGGAGTTGGGTGTTATGTGTTGAATGGAAGAACTTTGCTGACAAGCAGAACTTTAATTGCCTCTAATTGCCCCATTGTATGCTAATGTGAGCTTGAGTTTCTTCATGGATGTCACCTTTTAAGGATGAAAAATTTTTCTCATGTTTTATTGTGTACTTTTCACCATTGTCTTTGTCATATATATCTGCAGATATGAAAACAACAATAAAGCCAGTAATGTGTATACCAACCTCTTCTTACCACCGTAATGCATATATGCAGTGGCAGGGTGCGGGTGAGTTCATACAAAGCAGCTGCACATCAGTGTTGCCAACCTACCAGATTGAAATTTACTGACACAACACCCAAAATTTACTGGCACAGCCACGTTTTTACTGGCATTTCCAAAAGTTACAAAATTACAGTTTTAAGTGCAATTGAGTATGTAGGCTACAAACAATACAACATAATTAGCAATATGATTTAAGGCAGATAATAAGGCAAAAAAAACATATTTCTTATTTTATTTTCGATATAGTAAGTAAGTAGCTCAGGGACAGGAGACAGGAGGGCAAGAAATTAGAATGGGCGGCACACACACATAAAATTGACTCTGATGCCCTGTACACACAGTCGGATTTTCCAACAGAAAATGTGTGATAGGACCTCGTTGTCGGAAATTCCAACCGTGTGTGGGCTCCATCACACATTTTCCATCGGATTTTCCAACACACAAAGTTTGAGAGCAGGCTATAAAATTTTCCGACAACAAAATCCGTTGTCGGAAATTCCGATCGTCTGTACACAAATCCGACGCACAAAGTGCCACGCATGCTCAGAATAAATTAAGAGACGAAAGCTATTGGCTACTGCCCCGTTTATAGTCCCGACGTACGTGTTTTACGTCACCGCGTTCAGAATGATCAGATTTTCCGACAACTTTGTGTGACCGTGTGTATGCAAGACAAGTTTGAGCCAACATCCGTCGGAAAAAATCCTAGGATTTTGTTGTCGAAATGTCCGAACAAAGTCCGACCGTGTGTACGGGGCATTACAGTGACACTGATAGCAGTGTGCAGCAGCACAGATGACAATGACATCTCACCGACACAACACGTCCCCTCCTGAGTCACAGTAAGAGTTTCTCTCCAAGACAGCGGAAAGATGGGTTCATATGGTAAAGGAACAACAAAGGAAATTTGAAAAGAAATGGGCAGGCTGGAAGGAATGTTTAGTTGAGATGGAAAAAGAAGACGGAGATGATTAAAATGAGAAGGAGGTGGAGGTACAGCCCTTGTAAATATGTAAAATAAAAGATATTGACCTATGAAAAAAAGAAAGGAATATTGGAATTAGCTCGCTGGCCCATTATGTGGGGGAGGGTTTGGAGGGGGTGGGGTTGTGGTTCTCCTGTGTTTTTCCTTTCCCCCTTTCCTCCCCCCCCCCCTTTTTTTTTTTTTTTTCCTATGCTCGGTTTTCTGGTGTTTTGGTGGGTAAAGGGTAATAACACTTACTAGAATAGTTTGGCCAATGAGGGCCTTGTACACAAATACAAATTGATAAACACGTACACTTTTTATCCAATTATGTACACTTATGCACTTTTATGTCCCCCTCCCCTCCCCTCCCCCCTTTTTTTTTTTTCTTCTCTCTCTCCTTCTCACGAGGGTAAGAGGTCTTCTTGTACAAAGGGAGGAAGGGGAAGGAGTAACTACAGGATTACCAAGTGGTTTGGAAGGGAAGGGGGGGGGATAAGATTTAAGCGAATGTGGTAGTAGAAGATGTAATGTAATAAGGGTCTGGGGTGGGTGATGAGGGTTTTTTTTTTTTTCTTTTTGTTTGTAACAATGTATGAAGATTGTTGTATTGTAAAATGGAAATAATACAAAATTTTTATTATTAAAAAAAAAAAAGAGTTTCTCTCCAAGCCAAGTGGTCCCTCCAGTTCACTCCAGTCTAAAGAGCACCGATGGTCCTGGTCCCAGCCTGCCTTACTCCCATACCGCTGACCTACACACCAGGCTCTGGCCGCTCTGCTTGGCTCCATTGCACTATGACATCACACGACATGCTCAGGCACCGCCTCTGCCAGAGCTGCCCAATTACGGATCCTAATGGATGCCAATAATGGGGCACTATTCCTCCAACCTAATACCAATAATGGGGCACTAATCCTCTAACTGAAACCAATGATGGCAAACTATTCCTCCCACTAATACAAATGATGGGGCACTATTTCTACAACTGATACCAATGATGGGGAACTATCCCTCCCACTAATACCAATGATGGGGCACTATTCCTCCAGCTGACACGAATGATGGGGCACTATCCCTCCCACTAGGGTGCAAGAGTACTTCTGAAACTGTGTACATACATGAAAAAATGTCTTATGCATTCCATACGGTATTTGTTATACTATTATTGTTTTTAATGTTGACATTTAATAAATTACATTGGTATTAATATTTTGTAATATTTTCTTCAAGTGCCTTAAAAGTCCACCATTAGGGGGTCCACTGTTTTATTGTTTATTCTTCCCACTAATGCCGATGATGGGGCACTATTCCTACAACTGATACCAACGATAACTATTCCTCCCACTCACATACACTTGTATGCGAAACTATATTTAAAAAAAAGTTCTAACAAGTTATAATGTAATTATAAAATAACAAAGTATGGAATGTGAATCTAAATGTGCAGTCTTAAAGTGTTACTAAAGTCATTTGTTTTTAAATAACAAACATGTTATACTCACCTGTTCTGTCCAAAGGATTTGCACAGAGCGGCCCTGATCCTCCTCTTCTAGGGTCTCCTGCCGGTAATCTTGGCTCCTCCTCTTCTTTGTGTGTCCCCATAGCAAGCCGTTTGCTATGGAGGCACACAGTGTCTGCTCGCTCCCAAGCTGTGTGTCTATAAGACACGCTCCATAGACACACAGCGGGACTTAGCCCCACCCCCGCTTCCTCCTTACTGCATTTTATTGACAGCAGCACAAGACAATTTTATTGATTTCCCCTTTTTTGCTTTCCTTAGCTGGTCTGAAAATGAATCTTCGTCTTGAACATAACATAAAAAAATATAAAAACATAAAGTGTAAACAAGCCTTAAAGGCACCAAACTGTAAGGCCCCCATTCACACCTACGTGTTTTATGTTCTTTGTAGTGCGATTAAAAAAAAGTCCTGCATGCTGCATTGTTGATGCACTTTCATCAAAACGTGCATTCTATAGAGTAGAATGGGAGCATGCTTAAAATGCACCACACAAAAAAGCACACTACACAGATGTGAACCAGGTCTAAGACCCCATTCACACCTCAGCGTTTTGTAGTTTGAAGCTCGAAGTTCCAAAACGCTGGAGGAGAAAAAAATCAATTATTCTCTATGGAGACGGTTCGCATCTCCACTCCAAGTGGCCTGAAGCCAAATGCCTGAAGCTCAAAAAAGTTCTGTATTGTTTTTTGCAGTTCAAATTGGGCAGATTTGCGCGCTTTTGGTGCGCTTTTATCATAGAAGTTGGAAACAGGTTTTTGTGAGTAACCGCGTGTTTTGCACGATTTTCTGCTCAAATTAAAAAATATATATATATATTAATAATATATGAATAAATAAATGTAAAATAAAATAACACAAATAACTAAAAAATCATCATAAATAAAATACACTAATAATACTGCAATGCCAAGCTGCTGCTAATAAAGCAAACAGAATATTGGCATTAAAAGGGGGATCAACTGCAGAGATAAAATGATAATTCTCCCACTCTACAAGACTCTGGTCCGGCCGCACCTGGAGTATGCTGTCCAGTTCTGGGCACCAGTCCTCAGGAGGGACGTACTTGAAATGGAGCGAGTACAAAGAAGGGCAACAAAGCTAATAAAGGGTCTGGAGGATCTTAGTTATGAGGAAAGGTTGCGAGCACTGAACTTATTCTCTCTGGAGAAGAGACGCTTGAGAGGGGATATGATTTCAATTTACAAATACTGTACTGGTGACCCCACAATAGGGATAAAACTTTTTCGCAGAAGAGAGTTTAATAAGACTCGTGGCCACTCATTACAATTAGAAGAAAAGAGGTTTAACCTTAAACTACGTAGAGGGTTCTTTACTGTAAGAGCGGCAAGGATGTGGAATTCCCTTCCACAGGCGGTGGTCTCAGCGGGGAGCATTGATAGCTTCAAGAAACTATTAGATAATCACCATGAATGACCGCAATATACAGGGATATACAATGTAATACTGACACATAATCAAACACATAGGTTGGACTTGATGGACTTGTGTCTTTTTTTCAACCTCACCTACTATGTAACTATGTAACTATGTAATAATAAATAAATAAATAGTAATGAACCTCTCACCTTAAAAAATATATATTAAATACATTATTATTAGTATTATTGTTGTTATTATTATTAATAATAATAATAAAATAATAATGAATAAACACCCAAACCTGAACAAAAAAAACATTATTTTTATTATTAAAAATAATAATAATAATAATAATAATAATTAAAAAATGTATTTATTTTGTGTAAGGGTGTTTATTATTTATTTTTGAATCCAAAATATTCATTTGTTATAATCATTTATTATTTATTTATGATTATTTGATTTATTTGTGTATTTATTTTACATTTATTTATTAATTTATTATATTTCTTAGTAGTAGTAGTAGTATTAACACCCTAACAAAAAAACAAAAAATAACCCTAACCCCCTAATCCTGACCCTAACCCTGACCCCTGATCCTCATCCTAACCTAACCTTAACTCTAACCTCCTTACCCTAAAAAAATCAATAAAAATAAAAAAAAATCAATAATAATAATAATAATAAAAAAGAAATAAAATCTGATGGAAAAGCTGGAAAAACTAGCAACAAATGATGCAACAGACAATAGTTTTCTCTATCGGTTAATAAAAATGTATAAAAACACGCAAAATAAACACCGTACAAAACTCTCAAAGACACTACGTTCAGGTGTGAATGCAGCCTTAAGCCTCGTACACGCGGTACGATTGTTGGACGACAGAGATTCTGATTTTTGTCAAACAGGCGTGTGCCAGGATCTTGTCTTGCATACTAACAGTACGCAAATTGTCGTTTGACAAACACGAACGTAGTGACGTATTACGATTACGTATTAAAGAGGAAATTCATTTCTCAAGCGCCACCCTTTGGGCCCCTTCGGCTAATTTCATGTTAGTAGAAGTTAGTGGAATTTTGATTTTCTGATTTTCAGATCGTGCAAAACAAATGCCTTTTAAAATAAGTTTGGCATAACTGCATCAGTATCACCAGCGAAGCAGCTTCATTATTAAAGAAGAATTTTAACATTTCATCAATTGCCGCATCACGAATGTTAATTCTAGATTACGAACGGTAGTTTACAAGACTCTTCCCAGTCCTTCCTGATTCCGCGCATGCGTGTTTGGACTTTTGTGTGGCGGATTTATGTACTGGCCATCCGAAAATCAGATGTGGAGCTGTCGTTAGCCAAAAATTTAGTAGCATGTCATCCAACATTTGTTGTCCGAAAATTGGAAAACAATTGTTGAAAGGATCGTACTAACGGTAAGAATTTTGGACAATCCCCTTCTGATTTTCGTACCGTGTGTACGAGGCTTAAGACTTTGCACATCCTTTGTTTTGAATGCCCCTGAGATGCACTTAACCGATTAAACTAATTTAACTTGGGCTTCAAAATTCTAAGCTGTATTTCCCCTTTAAACCACGCTGCTGATATTAGCGCCTAAAACGTACCAGTTAATAGTTTTTAGAAAAGCCATCTCGGTGGTGTTTCTGCATGCAAGACAATTGAAGCTCGCAGAATACCACCTTCTATTTATTATCACAGAATGTGATATGTGTCAGGAATTGTATCCAATTTTCTTTGCTAGTATCTTATTAAATCAGTTTTTCTATTCCCTATCTGCTTCCCACAGATCATAAAGAAGCAGTATAATTGAAATGAATGGAATCTACGTGAGTGATGGAGGTGTTTGTAGCATTGAGGATCTCCTTGTAGCTGCTGGCTTAGGTCGTTGTTCGGCTGCCGTTGTGTGTCGGCTTCTGATTATTAAATCCATTTCTTATGACTATCTCTTCTTTAAAGGTGCACTCTCGTCAAAAACTGAAAATTATTTTGTTAAAGATTGTCTAAACGTTAAATGGATGATGTTGAGTTTGTTAAAGCAAAACGGTATCATTAGCAGTAATCAGCATGGAGTCATGAAGAATCGCTCTTGCTAAACCAATCTATTAACCTTCTATGAGGAGGTGAGTTGCCATCTAGATAAAGGAAGGCCCGTAGACGTGGCGTATCTGAATTTTGCAAAAGCATTTGACACAGTTCCCCATAAACGTTTACTGTACAAAATAAGGTCCGTTGGCATGGACCATAGGGTGAGTACATGGATTGAAACCTGGCTACAAGAGCGAGTTCAGAGGGTGGTGATAAATGGGGAGTACTCAGAATGGTCAGGGGTGGGTAGTGGGGTCCCCCAGGGTTCTGTGCTGGGACCAATCCTATTTATTTCGTTCATAAACAACCTGGAAGATGGGATAAACAGTTCAATCTCTGTATTTGCGGATGATACTAAACTTCTCCGCAGGATGTGGAAACTTTGCAAGAAGATCTGAACAAATTAATGGGGTGGGCGACTACATGGCAAATGAGGTTCAATGTAGAAAAATGTAAAATAATGCATTTGGGTGGCAAAAATATGAATGCAATCTATACACTGGGGGGAGAACCTCTGGGGGAATCTAGGATGGAAAAGGACCTGGGGGTCCTAGCAGATGATAGGCTCAGCAATGACATGCAATGCCAAGCTGCTGCTAACAAAGCAAACAGAATATTGGCATTAAAAAGGGGATCAACTCCAGAGATAAAACGATAATTCTCCCACTCTACAAGACTCTGGTCCGACCTCACCTGGAGTATGCCGTCCAGTTCTGGGCACCAGTCCTCAGGAAGGATGTACTGGAAATGGAGCGAGTACAAAGAAGGGCAACAAAGCTAATAAAGGGTCTGGAGGATATTAGTCATGAGGAAAGGTTGCGAGCACTGAACTTATTCTCTCTGGAGAAGAGACGCCTGAGAGGGGATATGATTTCAATTTACAAATACTGTACTGGTGACCCCACAATAGGGATAAAACTTTTTTTGCGGAAAGGAGTTTAACAAGACACGTGGCCACTCATTAAAATAAGAAGAAAAGAGGTTTAACCTTAAACTACGTAGAGGGTTCTTTACTGTAAGAGCGACAAGGATGTGGAATTCCCTTCCACAGGTGGTGGTCTCAGAGGAGAGCATCGATAGTTTAAAAAAACTATTAGATAAGCACCTGAACTACCGCAACATACAGGGATATACAATGTAATACTGACATATAATCACACACATAGGTTGGATTTGATGGACTTGTGTCTTTTTTCAACCTCACCTACTATGTAACTATGTAAAGCACTGTGTATAATAAACAATTGCTTTTTTTTTTTCTTAAAATACAGTTTTTGCTTTTTATCCTTCATCCTTGTTGCATCTCAGTGCTGCTGATCTCCTCCATCCTCCTTTAGCCACTTCCTGTCAACATGCACCCACTTCATTATGTAGACCAAAACAATGAAAGTAGTACTGCTTAATTGCCCCCCCCCCCCATACCTGTATCAGTTGGATCAGCATGTGGATAGACAGGATCGACTTGTCAAGCTCCAGTAGACTTCAACAAATTGGCAGCTGTCTGCACACAGACACCGACTCCCTGTTGCATATATGTGAATGCAATGGGTAAAATATGGCTGCAGCTCCTGTTCTCCACCTGTAAAGGACTCCTCAGACACATTTTGCCCTTTTTGGGCTTCAGAGAAGCCTATCCCGCCCCCACCTAACAAGTGTACTTTTATTTTCTCCATCAGATCATCCCCCACAGTTATTGCCTTTTGTATCACTTGACCCTTCCTTCTAGATTGTAAGCTCTAATATGCAGGGCCCTCTGATTCCTTCCCCCCCAACATCCCCCCCCCCCTCCAAAAAAAAAAAGAAAACTTAAATCCGAATTTGCCTTGCAACAAAAAGAAACAAAAACCTTATCAATGTACAGTAAGAACCAATATATACAGTACTTAAAATAAAAGAGAAAAACAAAATACTTTTCCCTGAAACATAAGCCCTCTTTTTATGGGAAGCCTTGCTCCAAACAAATAAAAGGTTTAACCTAAAATGAAGGTCCTATCAACATATTGTATAATTAAGAAAAAAACAGTATACCCCTATGATACCCCAAAAACTGCCCTATGAAAAAAAAAGTATACCCCTATGATACCCCAAAAACTGCCCTATGAAAAAAACAGTATACCCCTATGATACCCCAAAAACTGCCCTATGAAACAAAAAGACATCTATATAGTCTTTCAGAAAAAAAGTGACTGTTGACCTTCAATCAAGCAAAAAAATATAAATAAATTAAAGACAAAACACCCACAGTAATAGGAACAAAAAAAAAATGGGGCAAAAGGATTATTTACCCAACGAGCTAGTAATTCAGAATTAAAGTGCAGTTTCTTAACTAACCCTGATTTTTTCCTATGCAGTTTTGTCAACTCTCTCTATTCTTTCCCTGCAACAGCATTCAATATAGTGACACCCACACTGTTCAGAGGGTGCAGCAGAGTAGCTGCAGCTGCTTATCCATGGAAAATTTCCCACATCCCTGAGACAGAGGTGGATTAAACAATTGACTTCTTTCACCCATCGAAGTCCACACGCTGATCAAAATTTGCCTGGCCCTTACTGGACCAGCCAACATTTTTTTTAGGTTAGGCTCAAAGGCTCTTGCAGCGTATCATTGCTGCAAATAATTTGTGCTGCCGAATCCACGCATTAGTCTACCGGGACCACGGACCTCGGATGCGCTAAGATCGTCTTAAACCCATGGTTGACCCAAACCCAAGCCTCATCCCTATGCTCTACATATAGTGTGGTGCTGGGTCAAATGAAATCAAATAACTCCAAGATAAGGATCACAGTTAACTGCAGTAATATACCTACTCACCCAGGGTAGATGACCTTGTTTTAAAACATCCAATGTCACCTTCTAAAAGCAAAGAAACAATTGTACATTTTCATTGATCAATACAGCAATGAAAAGGCTGGTGCTCTATAGCTATAGGGATGTCCCTTGTGTGAGTCACTTCCAAGACCTAATTTCTGTGATATTGATTGACCAGTGGTGCTCATTCATGGACATTCAATGTGCACTTGTTACCACCAGATGAAATTTCTACTTTTGTGTAGTTCTCTTTAGGAATAACCAAGCTTATTGAATAAGAAAAATAGTGCAAACTGTTAAAGCAGTTTTGGCACGCAGCAAATGCTAATTCAAGTACCACCATCTCATCACCATCTCAAGGTGGGTCTCCATGCAATTGGAATCTACTTAATTAGACAATCTTGCATTGCAATAGCTAAATAATAAAAAGAGAAAGAAGAGATTTTGGTTGTCATAAGTCACAAGGCAAGGATTCGACTGCTACAAGAGCCCTTAAAGTGCACCGGTGCCCAGACTATGGACAAAAAAACTATTACTATATTCTTAACAAAAAGTAAAATAATTTTAAGGCTGAACTCAAGGCAAACAGCTTTGCATTAAGGCAGCCCATGCATTACTATCCATTACTGTAAAACACGTGATCACGCACACATTACTGCACTTAATGGTAGAGACAAACGATTAAGCCCTGAGAAGGGTGAAAAGCGTTGAGAAGTTCTCAACTCAATGATATGAATGGGCCCTACATCTGTCCTTGAGATGCAGCTGGAAAAGAGAGGACAATGTGATGAAAATCTTCTTTTTGGACTATTTGCCACCAGAACAGGTGTCCCCAAAAAGGTTTCCCGTCACCTTTTGTTTTGGTGACAACTGCTTGGATATCCATTACTTTCTGTCTGACAATGATTGCTAGAACAGAAAAATAAGGTAAAGCTCCCCAGCGTGGACACAGGCAGCAATTAAAACTATTATAACAGAAGTTGTGAAGTCCATAAAACATTTTTTATCTCACAAGGTTAACAAAATGTAGTCAAACACCTTGAGCCGGAACCGCAGCGTAGGCCTAGACTGACGCTGCAGGCAGTCCCTACTGGTTTCTGAATGCCTGATGGTTTTTTTTTTTACAAATTGAACAGAGGTTTTACATTGAACTGCTGCACTGCAACTGCAAGCCAATAGTTTGGTATGCAGTTTCAGCATAGTCCCATTGACTTAATAGGCAAGTCTGGTAAGTGGCACTACTTGTAACTCTGTCTGCCAAGGTAAAATTGGTGCCCCATGATGCAAAGCGGCACTATGGTGCTCTGGAGGAACAGAGAGAGAGAGACATTTCTCTCTGCCTAACAGTCCCGAACCCTCACCCCCCCACCAGAAAAAAAAAATTGTCCTTGACTGAAAATAAAAAAAAGCATACTTACTAGACCATGGATTCCAACGTTGTCTTGGTTGCAACAAAAGGTTTTCCTTCGCCCTTCTTCTTCACCACTGCTATTTTTAATTCAGATACGGCACATCCACAGACATGCCATGAGTCTGTGCAAAGTCTACAGGACCTGGAAGAGATGCCTGCAGAGCATGTGCACATGCACCAGTTCCAACATGTAAATTCAGACATGAAACCTTTTCTCTGCCACAGCTCTAGGGATGGCTACATCACACATCCCAGGAGGCAGACAAACACATGGAATTGAAGGAGGACTATGAGCATCCCAGTATCTTATGATCTTGTATTGGTAGCCAATTTTGAATTCAGTTCTGGCTTTAGCCAGGAGGAACTCCTAAGGGAAAGTACGAGTCCGAGTCAGCAACTAGCTACTGGAGCACTGGAGCTTCTACTAGGCACGCTACCCCTGGTGGGTTCTACCCTAAAGATTTGGATGTACAACCCATACTGACAGCCTGTAAACCATGGACAGCTTTTATTGATTAGGCTTTGCATGTTGTTCTACACTATTGTGTTTTAACAGGCTTCCCACCAGGTGAGAAGATTTTAAAAGAGAAGTATGAGTTTGGGGTTTTTTCCCCCATCATACTTACCTAGGTGGATGCAGCATTGGTCCGATGCTGCATCTGTCCCCCAGCGCCTTGGTTCTCGCAGCCCTCTGAGCAGAGAGCTGTTGACTGTCAATCAGCATCTCTCCGCTCTGCTCCTCCACACTCACTGGAGCGCTGAGCTGTGGAGGGGCAGGGAGTGGCCATCTCAGGATCTCAGCAGCTCGCTGAGAGGCTGAGACGGGTGTCAGTCCAGGCACCTGGTGGATCCAGACTCCCATTGTCGGGATGACGTGGTGCCTGGACTGATTCCTGTGACATCAGCAGAGAGCGGACTTCAGCTGAAAACGAGTCACAGGAGTGCAAAACAAAATGCACTCCTGTGACCCATAGGAGAAGCCCAGCCAAAAGAGCTTAGGCTGGACTTCTCCTTTAACTTCTAAGTTACTCTAACGCAGGGCATACATGGGTCGAATTCCAAATGAATTTTCTTTCTAAAATCAGATTGCGTTTTGTGATGTGATGGTGCCACCACTGAATTTGAAATTCGACGAAACTTTCAATTTCACCTCATGTTGCTACAGAAAAGAATTTTTGTGACTGGCAATCTTCTTTTCTTTCCAGGTCACTGCTCATGTGATATTTATTTATCGATTATATTGTTTCACACGATTCTCCCATCATTGATTAGAAATTTGTTTGTTTTTCAAAAAATTTCTAACATGCCCGATCACTCAAATTGGATGGCCTCACAAAAATGGTGTTCGGGCCCACTAATGGTGCGAGATTCGAACGAAAATTCTTTGTTACGGTTTTCAAAATACAGTTTTTTCGGAATTTGACCCATCTATGGCCGGTTTTAGAGGCATTACCCATCATTTATTTTTTTTTAAAGAAAATAGTGTCACTCTCCTGGTTGTGCTGTCTGGTAGAGGCTTACGAATCTCATATGTGTCTGGTTAAAGTTGAAGATAATTATTTCCACTGTGCCTTTAGCTGTTACTCTATGGCACATTGCCCAAAATTTCCTGTAAAAAAAAAAAGAGAGTAAGTACTTACCTCTCCCTTCTGATCATAGGCGTGCGCAAGGGGTGTGCCAGGTGTGCCTTGGCACACCCTAATCCTGGGGTTGGCAACCTGTCAATGGTGGGCAGGTGACAGGTAAATCGCAATCCTTCCTTGCCCACCCTCAGAACCTGGACAGGAGAGGTGGCGGGGTGGAATTTAGTGGATCCGATCTGCATTTTCCTCCCGCAGCAGCTGAAAGTAGGCTTCTCCTCCTCTCTCTTTTGTCAACATTCAGCTGCCACAGGAGGAAAATATAAGGGATCGGTACTAATATGTGCCACCCCGCCACCCCTGCTTTCCCTGTTCCTCTTCCTTCTGTTGCCCGGGTCCCCCATGTGCTCCCTTGCTCCCCTTTCCTTCCATTGTTTCAGGATGGAGAGTGGGGAAGAGGCTGGTAAATATGTCAAACGCAAATGTGTTGGAGCTTTGGGGTGCACACCCTAATGCAATAGGTAGTGCACACCTATGCTGCTGATGCATGTGCTGCTAAATGCAGCTCCATTAACGAGACCATTAACGAGAACCCCCCCACCACCACCACCACCACCACAAGTCTTCAGGAATAGACCCTTCAGGGAATGTCCATCTCCTGTGTTCTCTGCTGTACTGGGACATGGAGGGTAGAGACATCAGTAGAAGGTTCCTACTTTATCAGAGCAGGCACTGGTAAAGCATCAACTCTCTTCTTTTACAGCAAATTTTTTTGAGTATTAGGGTCCCTTTAATTAAGTTTCTTTTATACCTATAATAATGTGGTCATGGCACTTTTTATTGCTTGAAAAGAAAATAATACAGTTACGAATTCCCTGCTAATTTCAAAACCAAACGTCAGCTTCCAGATGAATTCTGTCAAATGTTTGAACGCTTCAACGCAGCCTCAATCACGACTGTGATCTCATTAGAACAAAATAACAAAAGAACAGAGCAGTTATAAACCAAAGAAATACAAAATCACTCATGTTATTTTGTTGTATAAGTGGATGACCTAATTATGCTTATTGTGTTATCTATAACGCTCAAAGTTCTTTTATTCAGAATAAACAAGTGACAGATCATGACATTTTTAAAGGTTAACAACCAGAATAATAAGTCTTCCATACACTCTTGTAAACTCGGCACAAATAATTGCAGCATGCACTTCAGAAGCCTTATTATCTCTTTCAAAGTTCCAGAACTCTTGTTTGCGTTTTAAAAAAAGAAGAAATTGGTACATAATGATTGATGGCATTGTTTGCTTCTGAAAAAAATCTTACCTTATTTCCATCTTATCATCACAAATGTGGCATTTTTCAGCTCATGTAAAACCCACCTGCACTTTTCAACAAACTCCACTTAAAACATAAAAAAATAAAGCAATATATAAATTAAAACTGCTTTCTAATGCTGTGTTGTTTTTTGAAAGTGTACCTAAAGTCAAAACTTTTTTGTAGTTTTAGATTGCTTAGAGAAGGGTTAGAAGAGAGGTGCCAAACATGTAGCCTGCCTACACTTTGTGTGGTCCGACTGCGCCCTAGACCTCAAATCAGTTATGGAGCACAGCTGGCTACACATTGGATGACAATAGCTCCATCTGGCTTAAAGTCCAACTCTAGGAATTTTTAGAAATTCACCCTGCTAGGGTTAACTGCTCAATAAGTCCAGGGGTGCACAGAAAGCGAACAATTACTTACCTTACTTCTGGCTCCAGTAGGGTCCCCTGCAGCCTTCTCTGTAAGCTGTGACTAGCTCCGGTTGCCCTCCAGCCTTCTCAGCATACAATGTTCTGGAGCACAACTGATCATGTATCCGTTACTGTTGCATTAGATTTTGTGTATGTATTAATTCCATGATACTGACATCTAGTGTCAATTCAACGTAACTACAACTTTTTATTTTTATTTTCTTTCATGGTATAATCCCTTTTCCCTGTATGTTTGGGGCTAGCTCGTTAAGACCTTAGACTCCTTCCTTCTTCTTCATATTCCTTCAGTTATCTATCAGTTTTCATAGCAAGCATTAAGATAAATTTTTTTGTCTCTTTACACTTAAAATGACCTGCATTTTAAGAAGTAAAACTACATTACATTAGACTGCCGTGTCTTATTTGAGAATTAAGTTGAATGTTAAGAGTGCTTATCCAACAGGTGACTGTACTAGCCTAATGGACCAAGGTCTGAAGAAGATATGTCAGTGCATAAAGCGGTGCAGGTGTCCCTGTATTGTACGTGATGATGCTGAGGCTCTGACCACGGGCTTGAGCTTCAAGCAGAGAAAGAGGGTGCTAAACCCAGCAGAAGCAGGGTGTAAGGTAAGAAATTGATCCTGTGCTGTGCACCCCTAGACTTAAAAGAGAAGTATGGATTTTTAAAAGTATAAAAAATCATATCCACCTAGATGGCTGCAGCACCGATCCCAGCTGTAGCTATCCCCCGCTGCCTTTAAGCGGATCGGCCAGTTCTCGGTCTTCAGCCTGCAGAGAGCCAGTGACAGTCAGTCTACGGCTCTCTACTCTGCCCTGCCCCTCCTGTGCTTACCAGAGCGCTGGGGTGTGGAGGGGTCAGGAGGGGCTGGCTCAGGCTCTCGGCAGGACAGTGAGAGGCAGAACCAGCTGCCAGTCCCGGCTTTTGGGTGGATCCCGACCATATGATCGGGAACTTTTCAGAGCTTGTACCGAGTCTGTGATTTCAGCCTACAGCTGCACTCCTATGATCAATTAACTGCACTCATGTGATCCATAGAAGTATAGCCAAAAAAAGCTTTGGCTATACTTCTCCTTTAATGAACACCTTGATGTGTGGGGTGGACTTGCAAGGGTGAGTTTTTCACAATCCTGTAGATGGGTTTTAAGCAATGTCAATGACAGCTAGGGTCCAGCAGCACTAAGATCAGAAGCTGAATCAATCAGTTCCTGGACTTCTGCTTCTGTTATTGAGTACTCCATAGGAACTCTTAGGCCCCTTTCACACGAGGCGGACTCCGTTTCTACGGAGCCTGCCTCGGTCCGCCGGCTCAGCGGGAGATCTGTCCGTTGATCTCCGCTGAGCCGGCGGATGACAGGTCCCTCTCTGCTCACTGAGCGGGGAGGGGCTTGTTAGGCGCCGCTGCCGCCTATGGAGGGATCGGACGAAAACGGACAGCGTGTCCGTTTTCGTCAGATCTCACCCGATCCGATCCGCCAGCGACGGACCTGGACGTAGAGCCATCCGTCTGCTTTTAGTGGATCGGACGGGGTCGGATGTCAGCGGACATGTCTCCGCTGACATCCGACGCTCCATAGGCTAACATGGATCCGCCCGTTCAGGTCCGCCGTCAAAACTGACAGGCGGACCTGAACGGTCCGATCGTGTGAAAGGGGCCTTAGGTATCAGAGCACTGTAAACACAAACCTCAAAACTTTTTTAGATGGGAATGATTCACACCTATTAACAAAAGTATGTAGGCATTAGACACACACCCTGCCACACCCCCTTAAAAAGGGAATTATACCACTACTATTCCTGTATACTGGGTTTTGAAATTTACAAATGCAGCAATTTAGAAATTGAATGGAAGGTTTAGCACTGGGAAACACTTTTTGAAAGATAAATAGTGCATTTTATCTACAATTATATAGATCAGACCAAAATGAGGGAAAAATAAGGAGGAAAGAGGGACAGAGGGACATTGCTCCAAATCAGGGACAGTCCCTCAAAATCAGAGACAGTTGGGAGCTGTAAACACAAAGTGGAATAATGCTTCCACATTATGTTTATATAGGAAACAATGTCCCGTATGATGTCATAGTACTTCTTCCTAATTTGAAGTAATGGGCAGAATTGATGCAGCTCTGTGCTGCCTTCCCCTGCAGCAATGGATCACTACAAGAAGTAGTCTCTTGATGCAAAGCTGCTTGGGGGAGGGGGAGTCTGGATCAGGTCTTCAGTGACCAGATTTAGCTTCCCTAAGAAGGAAAAAAAGTATTTAAAAAAAAAAATGGATTAATAAAATGTGATAAATCATTTAAATTAGTTGTCAAATTAATATTGTCTCCCCAATAATCCCCAGTTAGTAAGAAATACATTAAATGATCAGGATGGCATTTACGTTTACTACGTAGGTATCAAACACTTGCAAGCACAATAACACACAGAAATTTAATGACTGTAGACCTGTAAAAATGTTGCTGATGTGCTCATTTCTGTCTGTGCAAACCTGAAGATCTGTCACTGGGTTTTGCATTTAAACATGTGTGCTTCTAAAATGTGTTACTGTACATGAAGGCATGCTGCGTAACGGCATCCAATTCATTATGAAATGCACGTGTTACCATGTGTTGCAGTAACACACAGTAAAAAACGTGCCATAATGTAACATATCACTTGAATGAGCCCTTAGCATTTTACACAAATGCCCCGTACACACGATCGGAAATTCCGCCAGCAAAAGTCCAATGTGAGCTTCTGGTCGGAAATTCCGACCGTATGTATGCTCCATCGGACATTTGCTGGCGGAATTCCCGCTAGCAAAAGATTGAGAGCAGGTTCTTTATTTTTCGGGTTGCAAAAAGTTCCGATCGGAAATTCTGATCGTCTGTACCAATTCCAACGCGCAAAATTCCTACGCATGCTCGGAAACAATTCGACGCATGCTCAGAAGAATTGAACTTCGATTTCTCGGCTCGTCGTAGTATTGTACGTCACCGCGTTCTTGACGGTCGAAAGTTCAGGGAACTTTTGTGTGACCGTGTGTATGCAAGCCAAGCTTGAGCGGAATTCCGTCGGAGAAACCATCCAAGATTTTTCCGACGGAAATTCCGCTTGTGTGTACGGGGCATAACAGATTTTTTTCCTGGGTGGGTTTCAATGTAATATACTAAAAATAGCAAATTGATACAACCAAAATGATCGCATAGCCCTCTGGACATTGTGGGGGCAGCATTTTGGGTCCGCTAAATTTAATATTATTATTATTTAAGGTACTTATATAGCGCCATCAATTTACGCAGCGCTTTACATATAAATTGTAGGTTCACATCAGTCCCTACCCTCAAGGAACTTACAATCTAAGGTCCCTAACTCACATTCATATACTAGGGCCAATTTAGACAGAAGCCAATTAATCTATCAGCATGTCTTTGGAGTGTGGGAGGAAACCGGAGTACCCGGAGGAAACCCACGCAGGCACGGGGTGAACATGCAAACTCCAGGCAGGTAGTGTCGTGGTTGGGATTCGAACCAGCAACCCTTTCTACTGCTAGGCAAGAGTGCTAACCAATATGTTGGCCACCAATTGGTCAGGTCAGGTTTTTTATTGCTGTCTGAACCTCTGCTGGGTATGTTTACTTTTCTCTGTTTGTCCTGGTGGCCATAGTCATTGGGACAGAAAGTGATGAGGAATCCAAAACCATATGGTTGTCACTGATAAAGGAGGGAAGGAAACACTTCTAATGGAACCTGCTCTAGCAAATCTGTGAGTTCCCCTCACTTTGGAGAGATTTACTCTAACTTCCTGTTGTGTTTCCATTATAAGGAGTAAGGGAAAATCTCCCTTAGAAGATACAGTCCAGAAAAAAAACAACATAGGTTCTATTCAACCCATACTCTATCCAAAACTCAAAAAAATTGGCTTTAGATCAACTTAGTCAAATATCTTACACACAATATATGAAGAACTTTCAATATGTTCAACCAAAAATATCTAATGTTGATGAATAGAGAACAAGTTATAATAAAGTTATAACCAGTGGTGGCCCATCTATTAGGGTGCAGGGGCGGTGCCCCCCTATCCACACGTCCGGCTCCTGAATCTACATGTGGGGTGCCAGACACCCGTGTCCACCGTGAGGGGGAATACCTTTGGGTGCCCCTGCCGTGCTGCTATTACGAATTGTTGGCTACTCTGGGTGATAATGATTGACTCCCCCTGAGGAAGCGGTCCTTACCCCGAAACATGTAGAGGATTAAATATCAAGATCTACTACATCTGGCATCCCCACCATCCATTGGGGACAGTCTATTTCTATTCTAAATCTAAATGGCTGTAACTATTAATTTTATTCACATATTTTGAAGATGTATCATGTTTTTTAAAATGTATTTGCATAGATAAAATGTTATTTTTTTAATCAAAATCAGAAAAGCCCATCTTTCATTTTTTTCAGAGGCATGTTTGGGGCAGCCCTAGGCTCTCCTTTCTGTGTACAATGATCACATTTTTATTTTGCTACACACACCCAAAGTCTGCAACTAGTTAAGCAGAACAAAGAAACAGAAAAGTTGCTCCCACCAGCTCTCCGGTGATTGGTACCGCTGGTAGAATGTCCGTAGAGCCCTGACCCCTCCACTGTCCATTCCCTCCAGCTCTGACAGGAGACCTGCATTGCACAGCATCACTGCCCAACCCATCTGGTTGGTGGACCCAGAAGTACGCAGTGAACATTCTTCATAAAGTTTTGCGACTTTCAAAATCAAGGAAAATGTATTTTCTTATATTTTTTCCATGCTACCGCCGACCTCATACTGGTATAAAAAAATAGTTGCTGAACTAGAGCAGAGGAAGTGAATTAAACGTTGATGTGTGTTCATGTATAGAAACCAGATACAAAGCTTGGAGTTCACAAATTTTTATTTTTTTAACAGGAACAAAACACGGGAAACCTTGTTCCAATTTGGTGTCAAAAAATCACATTGTACTGAAGCTGTTTCCACAGCGGTTGAGTGTGATCCTTGTTCATCCTCAAGCATTACACACAGTAGCGGTGATTTCCTGGTCAGGAAAAGGATAGAAGTACGAAAAAGGAAAAAGTGTTTATTCAGAAATATAGAGATAGTTATTTGAAATATGGTTTCATACAATGTCCACACAGAGAGCCTTTACCTAAGCCCTAGTGTACTGCCTGTGCTGTTGTATTGGTTTACAAAGCTATGAAGCCTACATGACTTATATGACATATAACTAAGCACCAATATTTAACCACTTGCTTACTGGGCATCTAAACCCCCCTCTTGCCCAGGCCAATTTTCATCTTTTAGCGCTGTCTCTCTTTGAATGACAATTGCGCGGTCATAAAACACTGTACCCAAATGAAATTTGTATCATTTTTTCCCCACAAATAGAGCTTTCTTTTGGTGGTATTTGATCACCTCTGGGGTTTTTATTTTTTCTTTAAAAAATTTTAAAAGACCGATTTAAAAAAAAAAAATACAAAACCGTTTTATATTTTGTTAATAAATTTTGCAAACAGGTAATTTTTCTCCTTCATTGATGTACGCTGATGAGGCTACACTGATGGGCACTGATAGGCTGCACTGATGGTCCCCGTTAGGCTGCACTGATGGGCACTGATAGGCTGCACAGATGTTCACCAATAGGCTGCATTGATGGGCACTGAAAAAGCGGCACTGATGGGCACTAATAGACGGCACTGGTGGGCACTGATGAGGTGGCACTGGTGGGCACTGAGAGAGTGACACTGATGGGTGGCACTGATGGGCATTGATAGGTGGCACTGATAGGTGGAACTGATAGCTGGCACTGATGGGCACAGATGGGTGGCAGTGATGGGCACTGATGGGTGGCAGTGATGGGCACTGATCGGCACTGGTAGGTGACGCTGAAAAGGCAGCACTGCTAGGTTGCACTGATGAGGCACTAATTGGCACCACTGGTGGGCATTAATAGGTGACACTAATGGGCATTGATAGGTGGCACTGATAGCTGGCACTCATAGGTGTGCATAGCCTATTGCATTAGGGTGTGCACCCCAAATGTATTAAAACATGGACGATGTCAGTAGAGTAGTGGATGGTGTCAGTAGGGCAGTGGATGGTGTCAGTAGTTTTTTATTTTTACTTCTTTTATGTATTTATTACTTTTTACAATTTTTTAGGAGCCCTGTTGGGGGGCTTTGGTGATAAATCAACAGCGGGAATCTGTGCCGCACAGGGTGATTAGGGTGTGCCCAGGCACACCCCCTGCGCATGCCTATGCTGGCCCTTATGTACTGGTGGGCAGTGATTGGTAGGCACTGTGGGCACTGATTCGTGGCACTGGCAGGCGGTACTGGTGGGCAAATATGAGGCGGCTTCGCCTCTTTCCCTTCGGAACCAATGTCCCTTCAACAGAAGGCGACGATCGACTTTTTTTTCTCCTCACGCTGTCAGCGTGAGAAGTAAAAAAGAAAAAGATCACTGATCTTCTGTTTACATCACATGATCAGCTGTCATTGGCTGACAGCTGATCACATGGTAAGGGGTCAGGATCACCTGAGTCTCACTGTGCACGCCCTTCAGGGGGCGTGGCGAGCATGCAAAGGGGAGGACATCTATTGACGCCCTCCTGGCAAAGCAGATCCGCGATGTAGCCGCCATTCGGCTATAGTACGGATCTGAAGGGGTTAAGTATCAAGAATACCAAATTAGTTCGAAAAAAAACAAACAAACATATATATGCATATAAAGGGTTGCACTCCACGAAGAATTCCAGGCATGGTATATTTTCACATGATTACATTAGACCAGTTTGGACCAATGTAACTATGTATATACCACACCTGGCTGATGCCTCTGGAAGCTGGAAATCACTGACACCACTACTCCAGTGATCTCCACTAGCTCCCGAGCCCTGTGCCTTGCTCCATGCTGAATACAAGAGATCAGCCACTCAGCATGGGTGCCAATCAAGGAATCCTTTTCATTCTCTGAATGAATGTAAAGTGTTCTCTGATTGTACGAACTGGAAAGGTGACTCACCAGACCAACCACTTAGCACAGAAGAAAATTGAGATCACTAGAGTGGTGGTGTCTACTTCAGTGATTTCCAGCTTTCAGGTGTATTGGCAAGGTATGGTGTACACTAATAGGTGGCACTGATAGGTGGCACTGATAGTTGGCACTGATGGGTGGCACTGATGGGCACTGGTAGGTGACACTGATAGGAAGCACTGCTAGGTTGCACTGATGAGGCACTGATTGGCACAACTGGTGGGCATTGATAGGTGGCACTTGCGGGCACCATTGGCTGAAAACAGCTGCCAAAGTCGTTCTGTGTCCAAACCACAGCTGGCAATGTACAGGTACGTTGTCCACCTGCAGTAAATTTACTGTGGGCGGGGGCGACAAGTAGTTGAAGTAACACAAAATTTGTAGTTAGGCTTTAAGGAAGGAGGAGATTTCTCAGAAAGTTTAGCTTCACAACTGATCACAATTCACCTCAAGATGCTTCCCATGTTATTTGAAAAATATTATCCTGACCATGAAGACCCCCCAGTAAACATTTAGATTGTGAGCCGTTTTGTAGAACACAGCAACAAATCATTGTCCTATGAAGAACCATCACAGTCTGCTGAGCTATCATCAGACAAGGAAACTGAATGTGTGTTCAAGTCCATGAGTAATTCTCAATTCTGGATCCAAATGAAATCAGAATACAAAGAACTACATGAAAAAGCCATGAAATTCCTTCTCGGCTTTAGCAATATATCTTCCTGAAATTGCATGGTCTTCCATGACTGTTCTTAAAACAATCAGCAGAACCGTTTTCAACTTTCTAATTGCTTATGTTTGTCAGTCACTCCACTCCATCCAAGAATTAATATGCCGACAGATGGAAACACTAACTAAAATCTCACTAATTGCTTATCAATATGCAGCTTAAATTAAAAAAAAAAAAACGTAACGCTAAATTGCAAAGTTTATGTAAATGTTACTGCACTCAGATTTGGATATTGTCGGCTTGGTTTTGTTTAACTTTTTAATCAACGTGGTCAAGTCTTCCCACAACTTCCTCTCAATAGAAGCATTAGGGAATGTTCTACATCCAATCTTTCTGGCTTTTGTCTCAAAGCCCATTTTATAATATGATTATGCTTTAATTTCAGTTCAACAGTTGGTGTGTGGCGATTGCCAAAAATAAATCTTCAACCACTTCAGGATTTACCCCCTCAATGACCAGGCCATTTTTTGCGATAAGGCACTGCGTCGTTTTAACTGACAATTGCACAGTTATGCGACGTTGTACACAAACAAAATTGACATCCTTTTTTTTCCCCACAAATAGAGATTTCTTTTGGTGGTATTTGATCACCTCTGCGGTTTTTATTTTTTGCGCTATAAACAAAAAAACAGCGACAATTTTGAAAAAAAAACAATATTTTTTACTTTTTGCTATAAAAAATATACAAAAAAAGAAACAAAAACAATTTTCTTCATCAGTTTAGGCAAATATGTATTCTTCTACATATTTTTGGTAAAAAAAATTCCCAATAAGCGTATATTAATTGGTGTGCACAAAGGTTATAGTGTCTACAAAATAGGGGATAGATTTATGACATTTTCATTATAATTTTTTTTTGTTTACTAGTAATGGCGGTGATCAACGATTTTTAGCAGGACTGCAACATTGCGGCGGACAGATCGGAAACTTTTGACACTTTTTTGGGACCAGTGACCTTTATACAGAGATCAGAGCTAAAAATAGCCACTGATTACTGTATAAATGTCACTGGCAGGGAAGGGGTTAACACTAGGGGGCAATCAAGGGGTTAAGTGTTCCCTAGGGAGGTGTTTCTAACTGTGGGAGGAGTGTAGTGACTGGGAGTATGGAGAGATCGCTGTTCCTGATCACTAGGAACAGCAGATCTCTCTCTACTCCCCTGTCAGAATGGGGATCTGTTTGTTTACATTGACAGATCCCCTTTCTGCCTCTCTGTGGAGAGATCACAGGTGGCCGGCGGACATCGTGGCCAGCGGCCACGCGCATCGGCCTGCAAATGGCACAGCGGGGGTGCTGATGCTCGTGGCCGATGGTCGCGATGACCGCCAGCCACGAGCGATTGTGAGCAGGAGACACAGATCAGGGACGAGTGTGTGTACTGTTCTGTTCTGAGAGGAGTGACAGATCGTGTGTTCCTATTAGCTAGGAACCACGATCCGTCACTTCCTCTAGTCAGTCCCCTCCCCCTTCAGTTAGAATCACCTCCCAGGGAACACAGTTAACCCCTCGATCGCCCCCTAGTGTTAACCCCTTCACTGCCAGTGACATTTTTTTACAGTAATCAATGCATTTGTGTAGCATTGTTTGCTGTATTAATGACAATGGTCCCAAAAATGTGTCAAAATTGTCCGACGTGTCCGCCATAAAGTCGCAGTCATGATAAAAATCGCAGATCGCCGCCATTACTAGTAAAAAAAAATATAATAAAAATGCTATAAGTCTATCCCCTATATTGTTGATGCTATAACTTTTGCGCAAACCAATCAATATACGCTTATTATTATATATATTATATATATATATATATATATATATATATATATATATATATATATATATATATATATATATATATATATATATATATATATATATATATATATTATGATATTATTATGATATTATTATGATTTTTTTGTAACCCAAAATATGTAGAGAATACATATTGGCCTAAACTGAGGGAAAAAATCGTTTTTTTATATATTTTTGGGGGATATTTATTATAGCAAAAAGTAAAAAATAATGCGTTTTTTTCAAAATTGTCGCTATGCTTTTGTTTATAGCGCAAAAAATAAAAACCGCAGAGGTGATCAAATACCACCAAAAGAAAGCTCTATTTGTGGGAAAAAAAGGACGCCAATTTTGTTTGTGTACAACGTCGCACGTCCGCGCAATTGTCAGTTAAAGCGACGGAGTCCCGAATCGCAAAAAGTGCTCCGGTCAGGAAGGGGGTAAATCCTTCCGGGGCTGAAGTGGTTAAAGTGACACCAAAGCAATATCCTTATTCTCCAAAAAACAAAATCCATACACACCCACTACTTAATGGCCCTGTAATCTGTTTTTCATGAAAACATTTCTCGCCATGTTTTTCTGCCTACTTGTAATGTCCTCCGTAAGTTTTCCCCCTCACTTGTATTTGTTTGGAACGAGCAGTGCATATTAGTTGTGGCCATGTACACTACACGTCCCGTAAATTCATAGTCCACATTGGAAGTGAGCAAAAGAAGGTGGCTACATTCCTACATGCAGGGGGACCATGGAGAATGAACATAGCCACCCTTTAACAGGAAGTCACATCATAGCAGCATAGAAAAGGAATTTGGAGATTTGGAGGAGGCTGAGATGAATAGAAGGCATTTTTTTCTGCAAACTGGAGATTTTTGTTTTTCAAACCAGAGTTTAGTGTCACTTGATCTTTGACTGATTACTTAATATATTTTAATATATTTTTACTGATTTTTAATATATTTTAATAACCTATATTGCATTATCATACTTTTATTGTATGAGTATAAACCTTTTTTTTTTACTGTTGGGGCATAGAAGGTCTCACTAAGGTTGAGAACCATCAATGTAGATGCAAAGCAAGTTAACGACTGTATCTGCTTGTGATCTACATTTATCTTTATCTACATTTATTGCCTATCATAGATATCACAGTATTCTCCCTAACAATTACTTTATCTGCTTTTCTCCCCAGAAAGACAGAACCATTTCCATTCAGGTATCATCCAAGGTCACCATCTACACCCTGGACTGAGATGTTGGCTCAAGGATCATGTAAATCCTGGTACCTTTGGTGTTCTCGGCTGTGTTCACACATTAGACAGCATGCATGCACCTAACAGCAGGCTGAGAATAAGTAAGTATATCCATATTTCTTACACAGGTTAGTCATTATAAGTGTAAATAGGGGAGAGGGGACATTTTAGGACTAGTTAGGATTATCCTGGAATTCTACTTTAAGAAGAATATGATAGATAAGAAATACACAAAGGGGCTTATCACTAAAACGTCTAGAGAATCCCCAAGTGGGGATAGGCTGAACGGGTCTGTGCCCACCCTTACCTGAGTGCACATAAACTTGTGCCGTACTCCTCTGCCCACAGGAGCATAATGGTAATCCCCAGAGACAGGGTGGGCTGACATTTCACCTTAGGGTGTGGATTACTTGTGTAGATTACTTAGTCAATAGTGGAATGTGAACAGATGAGCGCCGGTCACTTTAAGATGCAAAACAAAAGCTCCACATCCAAGCTTTTTCCAGCCTCTGGAGACATCTGGAGGTCCTCAATGTCTCCTCATTCACCAGGCTCCACAGGCTATGCCCCAGATCCAGGCTTCTGTCCAGCCACATTGTAGCCCTCTCAGACAGCAGGCTTAAGAGTTTTCAGCAGCACAAAATACTTCCCCCTCGGGCAGGAGACCCAAGGAAAAAGAGGCCAACTTCCCCAGGTCTTCCCTTCCCAAGGGCTCTCTGAATTATTATACACTCTCCCAGCATGCACCCTTGGGAAGAAAACTCCTACTGGTTGGCCCTAAGGAAGCACAAACAATTAACATGGAAGGCCATAAAGAGTCAACATGTCATTTTCTCATGAATATTCTCTTAAAGGATGTAAAAAAGACCCATGCTCCTTAAATACAGAGAAAGTCATCCATACAGGATCAGCAAAAATATTAAGTAATTTGAATAGGAAAGGATAAATAAACAAATTTCTCCCACCCTGGAAAAAGGGAGTCCAAAGCAGCTTGATGGTTGCCCAACTATATTTAAAACTAAGCAATACTTTCTCCGTTCTTGAAGGCACAGCCTCTTTTCTACTTTACCTTCTCTGCACTCTAGCACAGCTACATTCCTTGGAGCCAGGAATTTAAACCCTGTGTAAGCTTTGCATTGGTCTGGACCTTTACACGGGCTTGATAGACTCAATTCACAAACCTCAGACACCAGGATAATTATGCTTATTTAACCACTTCAGCCCCGGAAGGATTTACCCCCTTCCTGACCAGAGCACTTTTTACAATTTGGCACTGCGTCGCTTTAACTGCTAATTGCGCGGTTATGTAATGCTGTATCCAAACAAAATTTGCGTCCTTTCCTTCCTTCTTTTAAAGACCGAAAATTTTGAAAAAAAATGATATTTTCTACTTTTTGTTATAAAAAAAATCCAATAAACTCAATTTTAGTCATACATTTAGGCCAGAATGTATTCTGCCACATGTCTTTGGTAAAAAAAATGTCAATAAGTGTATATTTATTGGTTTGCGCAAAAGTTATAGCGTCTACAAACTAGGGTACATTTTCTGTGATTTACACAGCTTTTAGTTTATGACTGCCTATGTCATTTCTTGAGGTGCTAAAATGGCAGGGCAGTACAAAACCCCCCCCAAATGACCCCATTTTGGAAAGTAGACACCCCAAGGAAATTGCTGAGAGGCATGTTGAGCCCATTGAATATTATTTTTTTTTTGTCCCAAGTGATTGAATGATGACAAAAAAAAAAAAATTTACAAAAAGTTGTCACTAAATGATATATTGCTCACACAGGCCATGGGCATATGTGGAATTGCACCCCAAAATACATTTAGCTACTTCTCCTCAGTATGGGGATACCACATGTGTGGGACTTTTTGGGAGCCTAGCCGCGTACGGGGCCCCGAAAACCAATCACCGCCTTCAGGATTTCTAAGGGCGTAAATTTTTGATTTCACTCCTCACTACCTATCACAGTTTTGAAGGCCATAAAATGCCCAGATGGCACAAAACCCCCCCAAATGACCCCATTTTGGAAAGTAGACACCCCAAGCTATTTGTTGAGAGGCATGTTGAGTCCATGGAATATTTTATATTGTGACACAAGTTGCGGGAAAGTGACAATTTTTTTTTTTTTTTTGCACAAAGTTGTCACTAAATGATATATTGCTCACACAGGCCATGGGCATATGTGGAATTGCACCCCAAAATAAATTTAGCTACTTCTCCTGAGTATGGGGAAACCACATGTGTGGGACTTTTTGGGAGCCTAGCCGCGTACGGGGACCCGAAAACCAATCACCGCCTTCAGGATTTCTAAGGGCGTAAAATTTTGATTTCACTCCTCACTGCCTATCACAGTTTCGGAGGCCATGGAATGCCCAGATGGCACAAACCCCCCCCAAATGACCCCATTTTGGAAAGTAGACACCCCAAGCTATTTGCTGAGGGGCATGGAGAGTATTTTGCAGCTCTCATTTGTTTTTGAAAATGAAGAAAGACATTTTTCAAAACTTTGTGACAAAAAGTGAGGTCTGCAAAATACTCACTATACCTCTCAGCAAATAGCTTGGGGTGTCTACTTTCCAAAATGGGGCCATTTGGGGGGGTTTTGAACTGTCCTGGCATTTTATGCACAACATTTAGAAGCTTATGTCACACATCACCCACTCTTCTAATCACTTGAAGACAAAGCCTTTTCTGACACTATTTGTTTACATGAAAAAATATTTTTTTTGCAAGAAAATTACTTTGAACCCCCAAACATTATATATTTTTTTAAAGCAAAGGCCCTACAGATTAAAATGGTGGGTGTTTCATTTTTTTTCTTAACACAGTATTTGCGCAGCGATTTTTCAAACGCATTTTTTGGTGAAAAAAACACACTTTTTTACATTTTAATGCACTAAAACACACTATATTGCCCAAATGTTTGATGAAATAAAAAAGATGATCTTAGGCCAAGTACATGGATACCAAACATGACATGCTTTAAAATTGTGCACAAACGTGCAGTGGTGACAAATTACATACACTTTTAAAAGCCTTTAAAAGCCTTTACAGGTTACCACTTTAGATTTACAGAGGAGGTCTACTGCTAAAATTACTGCCCTCGATCTGACCTTCACGGTGATACCTCACATGCATGGTGCAATTGCTGTTTACATTTGACGCCAGACCAACGCTTGCGTTCGCTTTTGCGCGAGAGCAGGGGGGGACAGGGGTGCTTTTTTTTTTTTTTTCTTTATTTTTTTTTTTGCTTTTTTATCTTATTTTTAAACTGTTCCTTTCATTTTTTTTTTTTAATCATTTTTATTGTTATGCCAGGGAATTTAAATATCCCCTATGATAGCAATAGGTAGTGACAGGTACTCTTTTTTTTTTTAAATGGGGTCTATTAGACCCTAGATCTCTCCTCTGCCCTCAAAACATCTGACCACACCAAGATCGGTGTGATAAAATGCTTTCCCAATTTCCCAATGGTGCTGTTTACATCTGGCGAAATCTAAGTCATGAAATGCTCGTAGCTTCCGGTTTCTTAGGCCATAGAGATGATTGGAGCCATTCTGGTCTCTGATCAGCTCTATGGTCAGCTGGCCGAATCACCGGCTGCATTCTCAGGTTCCCTGTTGGGACAGGAGAGCCAGAGAAAAACATGGAAGACGGTGGGGGGGGGGGAACATTCCCTCCCACTGCTTGTAAAAGCAGTCTAGAGACTAATTAGCCGCTAGGATTGCTTTTACATGAAAGCTGACCGCTGGCTGAAAAGAATGATACCAAGATGATACCTAAACCTGCAGGCATCATTCTGGTATAACCACTCAAAGTCACGAATGGCATACCTGAAAACAAAAAAATGATTAACAATAAAACACAGTAAACAGTAAAGTATAAAAAATTAAATACCTGAAAAGTAAACATGATAAAATATAACAACAATAAAACATTGCAGAATAAAATACAGTAAAAAAGAGCAGAACAATAGAGAGAGAATAGAGCGAGAGAGAACAATAAAACGACAACTATTTTTGTTTTTTTTATTTTATATATATATATATTTTTTTTTTTTACACCTTTTTTTGTAACTTTTATAACTGTAACCGGTTCCAGGTTCGGGTCTCTCAAAATGCAATGGCATCTTGGGAGACCCTGTGAAAGTGTGCCTAGTCTGTGCAGTGCTGTACCCTACGCTAATACTCAACTAGTGTATGGTAGCGTTCAAAACATTCACCAATGCAAAGACCAGGATTGTCAGGACAGGAGGGAAAATAATAGCGGGTGTCACGCCTATATCCGCGCTTGCTGCAGACACGACATCTTTTTTGGGGGGGTCGTCGGGTAGGGGTACTCGGGAGGACATAAAGAAAATGCCTCTCATGGAGCCGACTGCATTTGGTTGGGGATGTGAATGGGGGAAGTACAGGTGCTGCAGAAGCGGTGAGTTCCAAATTAGGATTGGCGAATGCAGCAGGAAGGGCACTATGGGCACGACGGGCCTGTGTTTGTCTTCTTCTTGGTGGCAGCGGGACACTACTTGTGCTTGCCACCTCACCAGCTTGAACTGCACTTATGGGACTCGCCACGTCACCAAGTGTTACTGCAGTGCTGGTTTGACTACGACCGGGGTGTACTAGGCCGCTGGCGCTTGCCAGTTCACCAAAACGCTACCAAAAAAACTGTTAGCGATCGCAGGGATCAGGCCTGACTCTGCGAACGCTGCAGTTATGCGTTTAGTGTTTTGTAAGTGTCAGTAATCGATCGATACTGCACTTGGGTGGGCTGGGCTGGGCCGGGCGGAGGGGCAAAACGCAGGTGCTAGCAGGTATCTGGGCTGATCCCGCTAACACTGCGTTTTTGGGAACCCTAAACTGCTGGGGACGCTAGTATAGATCTGATCAGATCAGATATTGATCCGTTCAGATACTATACCACTAAGGGAGGTGTATGCTGCGTGCGTGGGTGTTAGCGCCACTGGCGCTAACCTGACGCTGCCTGGGGCGACGCAGACCCTATCTGACCCTAAAACCTAACTTATATCACCACCGGGCGATCAGGGGGCTAAACCTTAATTAGGTAATAAACATCGGGTGCCCTGACACTATAAAAAACAAACTAACTAACCAGCGTCACCCGTAACAGTTATACGGTGATCAGTGGTGAAAGGGTTAACTAGGGGGCAATCAAGGGGTTAAAACCTTTATTAGGTAGTATATGGGGGTCCCTGTTGCTATAAAATGCTGACGGCGAACCTAAATATTTACCTCCCTAACTAGCGTCACCAGTGACACTAATACAGCGATCAGAAAAATAATCGCTTAGTGACACTGGCGACGGGGGATGATCAAGGTTAAAACTTTATTAGGGGGGGTTAGGGGGGTACCCTAGACCTAAAGGGGGCTAACACTAACTGCCCTACCACAATAACTGTCACAAACTGACACCAATGCAGTAATCAGAAAAAAATAAAAAAAATAAAAAAAACTGCTTGGTGTCAGTGTGACGGGGGGGGGGGTGATTAGGGGGTGATCGGGGGCGGGATTGGTGGGTAAAGGGGGGTGACAAAGTATGCCTGGCATGTTCTACTGTGTGTGTTGTGTTGGTATAACTCACTCGGATGTCTTCTCTCCTCGAGCCCCGGAACGGAAAATACCGAGCCGAGGAGAGATGACATAACTTCCTCTGCCTCTGTGTACTATACAGAGGCAGGGTAAGATTCTCATTGGCTGGGAGCGATCGCGAGGTGGGGGCCAAGAATGGATAGCCTCCCCCTCATCTCTGAACGCTCCCAGTCAGAAGCCGACCGCCTCGGGCACCGGGGCGGGTCAGATCGGACCCCCCGCCCGTGGCAAGCAATCACGTACCAGGTACGTGATTTTGCCTGCCCGTGCCATTCTGCCGCAGTATATCTGCGTTAGGCGGTCAGCAACTGGTTAAAAAAAATATTTTTTTTTCAGTTGAGCCCAGTGAAATTTTAAAATTACAGTCACATGTCTAAAAATGTAATGTTTTAGGCTGGTGTTCAGGGTTTGTGAATTGATCTTAATGTCTTCTACCCCTCCTCTCTTGACAGTGTTAGGACATAGGGATTGGCTACTTAGGACAAGCACTGCATCCTGAGAGGAGGTCACATGCTTCCCCAAATCGGTGTGGACCATATATTTCCCAAAAACAATTAACAAAGTGTTATTAATAATAATACTAATAATTAATAATAATTTATAAACTATTTTTATTGGGGAAATAGTAATGTGCAGGTGTAGACGGTAACATTCTCCATATGAATTTTCTGGCAAACTTGGTTCTTTTCCAGACAAGTCCAACAGAATTTATAAAAACGAATACAATAAAATAAAAAGAAACCCTAGCCCTGAGCCACCTTCAGGATACCTAGTTCTTCTATCATAACTTAGCACCTGAGTGCATTTATGCTTGCCAGAATGCATTTGTGCGGCCTGAAAAGAGCAGGGTGCAGGGCAAGAGCAAGGTCAGGAGCAGGATAAATGTCAAACAGCGTCTGATCTAGCACAGCAAAGCAAAACACTGACGCAAAACATATCAACAGAAGAGGGACTTAAGTATCCTCCCAGCAGCCAACATCAGGTGGAGACTGATTACTGGGATCTGCTGGCTGCTGGAAGACAGCTGCTGGTGGACACTGGAACTACAACTTTCCACTCTGGGAAACACAGTGCCACCAGCAGGTGACCTAAGTCCTGACTGCAGGTCTAGTTGTTACTAAATTACGATATGTCTGTACATTTGAATATATGCAGTATATTGTTAAGAGTTTTGACATCAAGCTGATCTCGTTTACATATTTACTTACAACATTAATAGGTTACACGTTCCCTTTAAATCAATATTTTTTTTTTACCGATCAATACACAAAAAAAGGTCCACTCCTGGAATAAAGAAGAACAAGTGATTTGGGTCTCAATGAGGAGACACTTGGGATGAGAGAGTGGAACAGCCATCATAAATAACTGGCTTGACAGTTCCTTTCACCCTCCTATTATGAAAACCTCATTAAAACATTTCCATTTGAAATTTTCTAGCCTGTATTCCTCAGAGCATCTGGAAGATTGATCCCTAATTTTCTCTGCTGTCCTCCTGTGACCTCACAGATTGTGCATTACATTTTTCAATGGACCTACCATGTCTTCTTTCAATTCGAGCAACGTGCGTTACCACCAGCAGCAAATTCTTACATTTGTATTAGATTGTATTACAGTGATGTGAAAAGTACAAACTCAGACACAGACCCAATTATGCTTTGGTTCAATAAAAACAGATAATGTGGCTAGACAGAGCTGAAAACTGGAGTAAAAAAAGTCATCCTGGTTTTTACCAGTCATCTTCTGTCTATTCTACTCTATTTCATGTGAAGTATAACTAAATATATAATATTATGCTGTAAATATTTTTTTTGCTAGGAGTGAATGGCAGATTTGTTGCTTTTTGCCGATATGTCATAAAGTGTTCACAATAAATTATTGAAGTGGACCTACTGGAGTGTTGGTGACTTCTTACTCTATAATCTGGATCTTTCAAGGTGCCATCGGTTGTGGTCGCTTCCAGCACCCTCATGGTTATAGTGGTATTTATGCTGTAAGGCAGGGGTCTTCAAACTACGGCCCTCCAGTTGTTCAGGAACTACAATTCTCATCATGCCTAGTCATGTCTGTGAATGTCAGAGCTTTACAATCAGTGGTGTATTTAGGTTTTGTGCTGCCCTAGGCCTGACTGAGCTTGCGCACCCCCTAATTTAAATATGCCCCACCCCTTCCTGTCAAGGCCACACCCCTTTCTTTTAAAGATCCGCCCTGTCATCTTCATTGGAGGAGGACAGAGGGACGCTGCGGAAAGAGGACAGAGAGGCATGCGGCATCTTTTCATTTGGGGGGTAAGGGGATATGTGCTAGTTGCTTTGGGAGGGGAGGATCAGACCCCCCTCACTAGCACATATCCGCTCCCCTCCCAAAGCACCCAGCACATATCCCCTTACCCCCCTTCCCCTCATCCATGTGTGCATCTGTTATCTGCCCCCTTCCCGGTTACTGTGTCCCCCTCCACTGTAAACTATACACAGACCTCAGACCTGCAGCGCGGCTCTTGCACTGAAGTCGTGTCCCTCCTCTGTGGCTCCTTCTCCTCCTGGCTGTGTACACTAGAACATTGGAGCCGAGAAGGAGGAGGAGTCGAGGAGTGTGTGTGGCTGACAGTGGGGAGAGAGGTGGCGGCTGCTACGGAAAGCCGATCGCCGCTTGTGGGACCCCAGGTGGCAGATGTCCTGGGTGCCCACGCTAGCGCACTCTGGCTGCCAGTTACCGAAGCTCAGTGCTGGAACTTGTTGTGGGCTCCGGGACAGTGGCGTCACTAGGTTTGGTGTCACCTGGAGCTGTAAAAATTGTGTCATCCCCCTTAATTTTTGGACTGGAGGCCCAGCGTTGGATCTCATTGTGGCGGTCAACAAGGCCTAGAGGATATCAGGTTAGGCACTTCCTAATGGCTCAGTCCCTGGGAACAGTAATGGATAATGGCCAACAGGCTCTCTTACCAGACCCAATGAAACCGCAACAGTGATCCCTCCAGCTGGACGTTCGCTCACTCTGGGTTGCCCAGGCGGACTCTGGTCAGTAGTGTAGCATGTCTGTACCCTGGCAGTGGCTTTATCTTTCTCCCCCTCTGGTGGTGCGGGTACAGCGTGGCTCTCTCTTTGGTGGTGCGGGAACAGTGTAGCTCCCTCTCTGGTGGTGCAGGTACAGCGTGGCTCTCTGGTGGTGTGGGTACAGCGTGGCTCTCTGGTGGTGTGGGTACAGCGTGGCTCTCTGGTGGTGTGGGTACAGCGTGGCTCTCTGGTGGTGTGGGTACAGCGTGGCTCTCTCTGGTGGTGCGGGTACAGCGTGGCTCTCTCTGGTATTGCGGGTACAGCGTGGCTCTCTCTGGTGGTGCGGGTACAGCGTGGCTCTCTCTGGTGGTGCGGGTACAGCGTGGCTCTCTGGTGGTGTGGGTACCTCGTGGCTCTCTGGTGGCGCGGGTACAGCGTGTCTCTGGTGGTGCGGGTACAGCGTGGCTCTCTGGTGGTGCGGGTACAGCGTGTCTCTGGTGGTGCGGGTACAGCGTGGCTCTCTGGTGGTGCGGGTACAGCGTGTCTCTGGTGGTGCGGGTACAGCGTGGCCCTCTGGTGGTGCGGGTACAGCGTGTCTCTGGTGGTGCGGGTACAGCGTGGCTCTCTGGTGGTGCCGGTACAGCGTGGCTCTCTGGTGGTGCCGGTACAGCGTGGCTCTCTGGTGGTGCCGGTACAGCATGGCTCTCTGGTGGTGCCGGTACAGCGTGGCTCTCTGGTGGTGCGGGTACAGCGTGGCTCTGGTGGTGTGGGTACAGCGTGGCTCTCTGGTGGTGCGGGTACAGCGTGGCTCCCTCTTTTTCTCCTCTAACACCCCCCCCTCAGCAGAGTGCATGCATGCTGGGGGCTGTAGCATGTCTGTTGACACACAGGGCCGCCATTCTACAGGGACTATTTTCCCATGATGCCCCCCAGAGTCTTCTGATTGGCCCTCTGCTGTGGCCAATCATGGGGAAGAAAACAGCGGTCAGGAAGCTGGGCGGCGGCATGGTGAAACCAATTAGAGCCGCTCTCTCTCTCTTCTCCCTTCAGCTGACAGAAAGAGGAGGGGGGGCGAGCGGGGGAGATACACAGACAGCCCGCATCTCTCCTCTCCCTGTCACAGCGCTGCTGATCCATTTGCCAGAGAACTCCCCCCGCTCGCCCCCCCTTCCCTTTCTGTCAGCCGAAGGGAGAAGAGAGAGAGAGCGGCTCTAATTGGTTTTGCTGTGCCGCCGCCCAGCTTCCTGATCGCTGTTTTCCTCCCCATGATTGGCCACAGCAGAGGGCCAATCAGAGACAGATTTACAGCTTTACGGAGGGGCGGCTTGACAGTTCTTACTTTAACTACTTTCTAGCCCCCTCCGCACCCGCACTGCTAAGCTGTACTCCCCAGATGGTGGCCCTGCTGTGTGGGAAGAGGGCGCCGCTGCCATTTTCGGGGGGGGGGCGGCTTTTTGCCACCCCCCGCACAGTGCCGCCCTAGGCCTGGGCCTTGTTGGCCTAGGCCAAGACACAGCACTGTTTACAATGCCTCATGGGACATGTAGTTCTGCAACAGCTGGAGGGCCATAGTTTGAGGATCCCTGCTGTAAGGAATGTGAAACAAGAAACCTTGGGGAGAAAATGTCTGATCTGATTGGGTAAGGCTTACAGATGTCAAAACCTTTTACAGTAGGATCAGGTGAACTTTCTTTGATGTCTTCAGGTGCCTTAAAGGAGACCTGCCACTTTAACAAAACCACAATTCCACTCCCTACCTCCACCCTGCAATAAACACCCTCCAATGCCTATATGTACAATCTTACATACTCACTCCTGCAGTGCAAATGTTGACAATACCCACCTCCATGTGATTGGAGTCTGGGGATTAGCTGCTTTTTGGGTAGGCAAGTTCCAGGATTTGAAAAGACTAGTCATGGGAATCACAGCAGTGGAGGAATAGCAGTCCTAAGTCCAAAGTCCTAAGCTGCCAAAGCATGAGAAGAAAGGCTTGTCCCCTGCCAACATGCTGTAGAGAGGTACCCTTGCTCTCTTTGTGGAAGAACTGGTCTGTTTGCAGAGATCTGAATGTCTCGCCTACCCCTAGCATTGATGGTCAGGCACCATAGCTGGCTCTGTGTCACGTATAGCAGCCCTCATTCCCATAAAGCAAGCAGGCCTACCAGAACTCGTTGTCCCCAGGTCTTATACACAATGCTATAGTGCCTGGCTAACATGTCGGGGGAGGCGTGAGCTAAGCGCAGCAAATAGGTACTTGTGGTTGGCAGACACACGCTTGTCCAATAGTCCAATGGCATTCCTTTGTGCCCAAAACCAGCAATGACTGCTTTAGCCTCTGACACTCTGAGCAGACATCAATATAATCAGCTTAAACCAACCTGATACTGGAGCCTCCTGCTATAGTCTGTTTATTAACCACTTAACCACTTCAGCCCCGGAAGGTTTTACCCCCTTCCTGACCAGAGCACTTTTTACAATTCGGCACTGCGACGCTTTAACTGCTAATTGCGCGGTCATGCAATGCTGTACCCAAACGAAATTTGCATCCTTTTCTTCCCACAAATAGAGCTTTCTTTTGATGGTATTTGATCACCTCTGCCGTTTTTATTTTTTGCGCTATAAACGGAAAAAGACCGAAAATTTTGAAAAAAAATGATATTTTCTACTTTTTGTTATAAAAAAAATCCAATAAACTCAATTTTAGTCATACATTTAGGCCAAAATGTATTCGGCCACATGTCTTTGGTAAAAAAAAATGTCAATAAGCGTATATTTATTGGTTTGCGCAAAAGTTATAGCGTCTACAAACTAGGGTACATTTTCTGGAATTTACACAGCTTTTATTTTATGACTGCCTATGTCATTTCATGTGCTAAAATGGCAGGGCAGTACAAACCCCCCCCCAAATTACCCCATTTTGGAAAGTAGACACCCCAAGGAAATTGCTGAGAGGCATGTTGAACCCATTAAATATTTATTTTTTTTGTCCCAAGTGATTGAATAATGACAAAAAAAAAAAAAAAATTACAAAAAGTTGTCACTAAATGATATATTGCTCACACAGGCCATGCGCATATGTGGAATTGCACCCCAAAATACATTTAGCTGCTTCTCCTGAGTACGGGGATACCACATGTGTGGGACTTTTTGGGAGCCTAGCCGCGTACGGGGCCCCGAAAACCAAGTACCGCCTTCAGGATTTCAAAGGGCATAAATTTTTGATTTCACTCCTCACTACCTATCACAGTTTTGAAGGCCATAAAATGCCAAGATGGCACAAAACCCCCCCAAATGACCCAATTTTGGAAAGTAGACACCCCAAGCTATTTGCTGAGAGGCATGTTGAGTCCATGGAATATTTTATATTTTGACACAAGTTGCGGGAAAGTGACAATTTTTTTTTTTTTTTGCACAAAGTTGTCACAAAATGATATATTGCTCAAACATGCCATGGGCATATGTGGAATTACACCCCAAAATACATTCTGCTGCTTCTCCTGAGTACGGGGATACCACATGTGTGGGACTTTTTGGGAGCCTAGCCGCGTACGGAGCCCCGAAAACCAAGCACCGCCTTCAGGATTTCTAAGGGCATAAATTTTTGATTTCACTCCTCACTACCTATCACAGTTTTGAAGGCCATAAAATGCCAAGATGGCACAAAACCCCCCCCAAATGACCCCATTTTGGAAAGTAGACACCCCAAGCTATTTGCTGAGAGGCATGTTGAGTCCATGGAATATTTTATTTTTTGACACAAGTTGCAGGAAAGTGACAATTTTTTTTTTTTTTTTGCACAAAGTTGTCACTAAATGATATATTGCTCACACAGGCCATGGGCATATGTGGAATTGCACCCCAAAATACATTCTGCTGATTCTCCTGAGTACGGGGATACCACATGTGTGGGACTTTTTGGGAGCCTAGCCGCGTACGGGGCCCCGAAAACCCAGCACCGCCTTCAGGATTTCTAAGGGCGTAAAGTTGTGATTTCACTCCTCACTACCTATCACATTTTTGAAGGCCATAAAATGCCCAGATGGCACAAACCCCCCCCAAATTACCCCATTTTGGAAAGTAGACACCCCAAGCTATTTGCTGAGAGGCATGTTGAGTCCATGGAATATTGTATTTTTTGACACAAGTTGTGGGAAAGTGACAATTTTTTTTTTTTTGCACAAAGTTGTCACTAAATGATATATTGCTCAAACATGCCATGGGCATATGTGGAATTACACCCCAAAATACATTCTGCTGCTTCTCCTGAGTACGGGGATACCACATGTGTGGCACTTTTTGGGTGCCTAGCTTCATACGGGGCCCCAAAATCCAATCACCACCTTCAGGATTTCTAAGAGCGTTAATTTTTGATTTCACTCCTCACTACCTATCACAGTTTTGAAGGCCATAAAATGCCAAGATAGCACAAAACCCCCCAAAATGACCCCATTTTGGAAAGTAGACACCCCAAGCTATTTGCTGAGAGGCATGGTGAGTATTTTGCAGCTCTCATTTGTTTTTGAAAATGAAGAAAGACAAGAAAAACATATTTTTTTTTTCTTTTTTCAAATTTCAAAAGTTTGTGACAAAAAGTGAGGTCTGCAAAATACGCACTATACCTCTCAGCAAATAGCTTTGGGTGTCTATTTTCCAAAATGGGGTCATTTGGGGGGGTTTGTGCCATCTTGGCATTCCATGGCCTCCGAAACTGTGATAGGCAGTGAAGAGTGAAATCAAAAATTTACGCCCTTAGAAAGCCTGAAGGCGGTGCTTGGTTTTCGGGGTCCCGTACGCGGCTAGGCTCCCAAAAAGTCTCACACATGTGGTATCCCCGTACTCAGGAGAAGCAACAGAATGCATTTTGGGGTGTAATTTCACATATTCCCATGGCATGTTTGAGCAATATATCATTTAGTGACAACTTTGTGCAAAAAAAAAAAAAAATAATTGTCTTTTTCCCGCAACTTGTGTCACAATATAAAATATTCCATGGACTTGACATGCCTCTCAGCAAATAGCTTGGGGTGTCTACTTTCCAAAATGGGGTCATTTGGGGGGGTTTTGAACTGTCCTGGCATTTTATGCACAACATTTAGAAGCTTATGTCACACATCACCCACTCTTCTAACCACTTGAAGACAAAGCCCTTTCTGACACTTTTTGTTTACATGAAAAAATTATTTTTTTTTGCAAGAAAATTACTTTGAACCCCCAAACATTATATATTTTTTTAAAGCAAATGCCCTACAGATTAAAATGGTGGGTGTTTCATTTTTTTTTTCACACAGTATTTGCGCAGCGATTTTTCAAACGCATTTTTTGGGGAAAAACACACTTTTTAAAATTTTAATGCACTAAAACACACTATATTGCCCAAATGTTTGATGAGATAAAAAAGATGATCTTAGGCCGAGTACATGGATACCAAACATGACATGCTTTAAAATTGCGCACAAACGTGCAGTGGCGACAAACTACATACATTTTTAAAAGCCTTTAAAAGCCTTTACAGGTTACCACTTTAGATTTACAGAGGAGGTCTACTGCTAAAATTACTGCCCTCGATCTGACCTTCGCGGTGACACCTCACATGCATGGGGCAATTGCTGTTTACATTTGACGCCAGACCGACGCTTGCGTTCGACTTTGCGCGAGAGCAGGGGGGGACAGGGGTGCTTTTTTTTTTTTTTTTTTTTTTTTTTCTTTATTAATTTTTTAATTTTTTTTCTTATTTTTAAACTGTTCCTTTCATTTTTATTTTTTTTTTATCATTTTTATTGTTATCTCAGGGAATGTAAATATCCCCTATGATAGCAATAGGTAGTGACAGGTACTCTTTTTTGAAAAAATTGGGGTCTATTAGACCCTAGATCTCTCCTCTGCCCTCAAAGCATCTGACCACACCAAGATCGGTGTGATAAAATGCTTTCCCAATTTCCCAATGGCGCTGTTTACATCCGGCGAAATCTAAGTCATGAAATGCTCGTAGCTTCCGGTTTCTTAGGCCATAGAGATGATTGGAGCCATTCTGGTCTCTGATCAGCTCTATGGTCAGCTGGCCGAATCACCGGCTGCATTCTCAGGTTCCCTGTTGGGCCAGGAGAGCCAGAGAAAAACATGGAAGACGGTGGGGGGGGAATCCCTCCCACTGCTTGTAAAAGCAGTCTAGAGGCTAATTAGCCGCTAGGATTGCTTTTACATGAAAGCCGACCGCTGGCTGAAAAGAATGATACCAAGATGATACCTAAACCTGCAGGCATCATTCTGGTATAACCACTCAAAGTCCAGCAACATACCAGTACGTTGCTGGTCCTTGTATTGTAAACTTTTTTTTCATGCAGCCTGTGGGCTGAACGAAAAAAAGATATTGATCGGTGGGTATGCCCACCATTAGAATACCTCCCTTCATCCGCCCACTTCTAATGATGGGCATACATGCACCATTTATATATGCCGAAGCATGGGGGCATCTTCCCGCAAAAGGCAGGAGCAAATTGCCCCTCCACCCACTGCTGCCCCCACGCTTCGGCATATATGCTGAAGTATGTAACTGTGGTGGTGAAATCACCTCCGACAGCGCTGGAGTCACGGCTTTATATATCGTGGGAGCAAACGCTGTTGCTGTCAAGATAAATAAATCCGCGCTGCAACTGAATGGCGTACCTGCTAAGCAAATGATGGTTAACAAAAAACAAAGTAACATTACAGTATAACAGTAATACTTACCATACCTGCAAAGCAAATACAAAAAAAAACATAGTAAAAAAATAAAACATTTAACGCAACCTGTGCCTACCTAAAATATATATATGCCGAAGCATGGGGGCATCCTCCCGCAAAAGGCAGGAGCAAATTGCTCCTCCACCCACTGCTGCCCCCACGCTTCGGCATATATGCTGAAGTATGTAACTGTGGTGGTGAAATCACCTCCGACAGCGCTGGAGTCACGGCTTTATATATCGTGGGAGCAAACGCTGTTGCTGTCAAGATAAATAAATCCGCTCTGCAGCTGAATGGCGTACCTGAAAACAAAAAAGTGGTTAACAATAAAAAAACAAAGTATAAAAAAATTGCATACCTATAAAGCAAACATGATAAAAACATAACAATAAAACATTGCAGTATAGAATGCAGAACAATAGAGAGAGAATAGAGAGAGAGAACAATAAAACGACAACTATTTTTGGTTTTTTTATTTTATATTTTTTTGTATTTTTTTTTTTTTTTTTAACACTTTTTTTAGTAACTTTAACTTTTAACTGTAACTGTACCAGGTTTGGGTCTCTCAAAATGCAATGGCATCTTGGGAGACCCTGTGTTAGTGTGCCTAGTCTGTGCCGTGCTGAACCCTATGCTAATACTCCACTAGTGTATGGTAGCGTTCAAAACATTCACCAATGCATAGACCAGGATTGTCAGGACAGGAGGGACAACAATACCGGGTGTCACGCCTAAATCCGCGCTTGCTGCAGACACGACATCTTTTTTGGGGGGCTCGTTGGGTAGGGGTACTCTGGAGGACATAAGGAAAATGCCTCCCATGCAGCCGGCTTACTGCATTTGGATTGGGAAGGTGAGGTGGAGCACCATCTGGAAACAGAAGGGCTCTGACGATCTCTTCCTGGAATTTAAGGAAGGATCCAGTCCGTCCTGAAGCTCTGTATAGCACAAGAGCATTCAGCAAAGCCAATTGAAATAAATAAACAGACACTTTTTTGTACCAGCGTCTGGCCTTACGGGCAACTAGGTACGGCGCCAACAACTGGTCGTTGAGGTCCACCCCTCCCATATTAAGGATGTATTCGTGGACACAGAGGGGTTTCTCCACAACACCAGTCGCCGTAGTAATTTGGGTCGTCGTGTCTGCATGAAGGGAGGTAAGAACGAAAACATTCTTATTGTCCCTCCACTTCATAGCGAGCAAATTATTATACTGCAAGCAGGCTCTCTCCCCCAGCCTAAGACGGGACTCTACAAGCCGCTGGGGAAAGCCCCGGCGATTAGGTCGCACGGTGCCACATGCTCCAATCTGATGATCAAACAAGTGACTAAAAAGTGGCACGCTCGTATAATAATTGTCCACGTACAAGTGGTACCCCTTTCCGAATAAGGGTGACACCAAGTCCCACACTATCTTGCCAGCGCTTCCTATGTAGTCAGGGCAGTTTATCGGCTCTACGTGACTATCTTTGCCCTCGTAAACCATAAATCTACATGTATAGCCTGTGGCCCTGTCACAGAGCTTATACATCTTGACCCCGTATCTGGCACGCTTGCTGGGAAGGTACTGTTTGAAGGACAAGCGGCCAGAAAACTTAATCAGGGACTCATCAACGCAGACAACTTGATGGGGGGTAAACAAGTCTGCAAAACGTTGGTTGAAGTGGTTTACGAGGGTCCGAATTTTGTAGAGCCGATCGTATGCAGGGTCTCCACGAGGACGACAGAGTTCATTGTCGTTGAAGTGCATGAACCGCAAAATCTGCTCGTATCATGCCCTGGTCATGGAGGCAGAGAACACGGGCATATGGTGAATTGGGTCAGTGGACCAATATGACCACAACTCACTCTTTTTGGTTATGCCCATGAGGAGGGAAAGGCCCAGAAAGATCTTAAATTCGGAGACCGTAATTGGTCTCCAATCTCTGGCAAGGGAGGACTGGGGAATAGTGACGATGTGTTGACCAGCGTACAAATTGCTTTGGTCCACAATAGATCTATAGAGATCTTCGGTGAAAAACAGCGAATAAAAATCCAGTGGCGTAAAGTCAACTGTTTCCACCTGAATTCCGGGTTGGCCAGTGAAAGGGGGAAGTACGGGTGCTGCAGAAGTGGTGGGTTCCCAATTCGGATTGGCGAATGCAGCAGGAAGGGCACTATGGGCACGACGGGCCTGTGTTCGTCTTCTTCTTGGTGGCAGCGGGACACTACTTGTGCTTGCCACCTCGCCAGCTTGAACTGCACTTATGGGACTCGCCACGTCACCACGTGATACTGCAGTGCTGGATGTACGACCAGGGTGTACTAGGCCGCTGGTGCTTGCCAGTTCACCAGAAGGAGTAGCGGCACTAGTACTTCTCTGCTCCATACGAGAGCCCTGCGGTTCTTGCACTTCAAGGACAGAAGAAGTTCGGGGTCTGGTACGCCTGACCCTAGCAGGGACCACAACTCCGTCGTCAGAGCTATCTGTCATGGAGCCGCTGTCCTCCACAGGTTCGTATTCTGAGCCTGAACTTGACAGATGAGTGACTTCCTCTTCACTATCTGTCATACTCAGAAACGTGTAGGCCTCTTCACTAGTGTACCTTCGATTTGCCATTTTGGCCTCTAAATTTAGGGGTACACTAGTGAGACTCACAGGTAAAAAAGCTCCTGACTGTTAGCGACTGATTCAAAACGCTACCAAAAAACTGTTAGCGATCGCAGGGATCAGGCCTGACTCTGCGAACGCTGCAGTTATGTGTGCTTAGTGTTTTGTAAGTGTCAGTTATCGATCGATACTGCACTTGGGTGGGCTGGGCTGGGCCGAGGGGCAAAACGCAGGTGCTAGCAGGTATCTGGGCTGATCCCGCTAACACTGTGTTTCAGGGAACCCTAAACTGCTGGGGAATATAGATCTGATCGGATCAGATATCGATCCGTTCAGATACTATAGCACTAAGGGAGGTGTATGCTGCGTGCGTGGGTTTTAGCGGTACTGGCGCTAACCTGACGCTGCCTGGGGCGACGCAGACCTTATCAGATCCTAAAAACTTAACTTATATCACCGCCGGGCAATTAGGGGGTTAAACCTTTATAAGGTAATAAACGGCGGGTGCCCTAAAACTATAATAAACTATAATAAACTGTAATAAACTATAATAAACTACAAAAAACAAACTAGCTAACCAGCGTCACCCGTAACACTTATACGGTGATCGCTGGTGAAAGGGTTAACTAGGGGGCAATCAAGGGGTTAAAACCTTTAGCAGGTAGTATATGGGGGGTCCCTGTCGCTATAAAACACTGACAGCGAACCTATATACTTACCTCCCTAACTAGCGTCACCTGTGTCACTAATACAGCGATCAGAAAAACGATCGCTTAGCGACACTGGCGATGGGGGGTAATCAAGGGGTTAACTTTTATTAGGGGGGGGTTAGGGGGGTACCCTGGACCTAAAGGGGGGTACCCTAGACCTAAAGGGGGCTAACCTAACTGCCCTAACCCTTGTAACTGACACAAACTGACACCAATGCAAAAAAAAAAAAAACTGCTATTGGTGTCAGAGTGACAGGGGGTACAGGGGGGCGATCGGGGGGTGACAGGGGGGTGAAAAGTGTGCCTGCGTGTTCTACTGTAAGTGTAGTGTTGGTGCACTTACTTGGATGTCTTCTCTCCTCGGCGCCGGACGAAAAGACCGGCTCGAGGAGGGATGACATCACTTCCTTTCCCTCTGTTTACATTACAGAGGGAAAGGAAGCGTTTTCATTCGCCGGGAGCGATCGGGAGGGGGTGGCCAACAATGGATGGCCTCCCCCTCACCTCTCATCGCCCGCGAACGAGAGCCGACCGCCTATGGCACCGGGGGGGGGGGGTTCGATCGGTACGTGATTCTGCCTGCCCGTGCCATTCTGCCGCCGTATATGTGCGTTAGGCGGTCGGCAAGTGGTTAAAGAACAGCTCACGCCGATATACGTCAGCAGAATGGCACGGCTGGGCAAAGTAACGTACCTGTACGTTACTTTGAATTTCCCACCGTGCGCGTGTGCCTGACATGAGCTCCATGACCGTGCCCGCGGGACCCGCGGACTCGATGTCCGCCGGGTGCCCCGCGATCGTGTCACAGAGCTGAAGAACGGGGAGATGCCAGTGTAAACACAGCATCTCCCCGTTCTGCCTAGTGACAGGACACTGATTGTCTGCTCCCTCTCATCGGGAGCAGTGATCAGTGTTGTGTCACTGCTAGCCCATCCCCCAGACAGTTAGAATCACTCCCTAGGACACACTTAACCCCTTCCCCGCCCCCTAGTGGTTAACCCCTTCACTGCCAGTGACATTTTTACAGTAATCAATGCAATTTTATAGCATTGATCGCTGTATTAATGCCAATGATCCCAAAAATGTGTCAAAAATGTCCGATGTGTCCGCCATAATGTCACAGTCATGATAAAAATCGCTGATCACCCCCATTACTAGTAAAAAAAAAAATTATTAATAAAAATACCATAAAACTATCCCCTATTTTGTAGATGTTATAACTTTTGCGCAAACCAATCAATAAACGCTTATTGCAAATTTTTTTAACCAAAAATATGTAGAAGAATACATATCGGCCTAAACTGAGGAAAAAAAAAATTTGTTTTTTTATATATTTTTTGGGGATATTTATTATAGCAAAAAGTAAAAAATATTGCTTTTTTTCAAAATTGTCGCTCTATTTTTGTTTATTGCGCAAAAAATAAAAACCGCAGAGGTGATCAAATACCACCAAAAGGAGTTCTATTTGTGGGGAAAAAAAGTACGTCAATTTTGTTTGGGAGCAACGTTGCACGACCGCGCAATTGTCAGTTAAAGCGACGCAGTGCCAAATCGCAAAAAGTGGCCAGGTCATTGGGCAGCCAAATGGTCCGGGGCTGAAGTGGTTAAGGTGTTATGTTTATATTGGTAAGTATGTCTCTCCCATTGTGTGCCTCCTAGGTGTGCATTCACATTGTTATTGAGTTGGCTTTTGTTTCTGTCTGTCTGCTCATCTCTCAGAGATTTGATTTATATTTTGACCACTTTACCGTGTTATCGAACCATTGTGGGATCGTATTTGTTTATGCTGATGATAATGTGTAATGTACTTTGTGTATCCACAGTTGTGAGCTAGGTGTGGAATGATCTGGGCACCTAGGCTTGTTTAAGTGACTAGTTGTTTAATTAGCTTAATGTTTATGTTTATTTTGGCTGTTCCTTAGCTATGTTAATTAAAGTCCTGTTTACAGTTTGCATTGTATACGATAATGTGATCAGACTCACCTGATCTTGTGTGCTATATATTTTTTAATTCCCTCCCCACTCCTTTCTTCAGCAGCTCTGCAAGGATTGGCTGTTCCACACCTCACCATGATTTGGCATGCTGAAGTCATGTGGTTACTTTCCTGTCTTTTCACTGGATGTTAGAGATCATAGCAAAAGTTCAGTGTTAGAAATAAACAGGAGAAAATGCATATTGACAAGGGGAGTGTAGAGGTGGGCGGGGAGTCTACTGACATCACGACTCCACCCACCGAGCTCCAGACAACAGACCCGCCCACAGAATCTGCAGTTTTTCGGGTCTAATGACAGACAGAGGGGAGACATTTGACAGGTAAAGATACATGCAGGAGGCATGTATATCCTTATAGATAACCCCTATGGCAGTAGTTTAGAAAGGATGACATTGGGTTTACATCCACTTTAAGGTAAGTACAGGCACTGGAGAGTTCCCAACCCATAGAGGAGATTTGAGTTGTCCATTTATTAAAATGACAGGTTTGCTTTAAAATCATTGCACTATATAAAACAATACAAAACAAACAAATATAGTCTCTTTCAATAGTTTTTGATGTTGGATGTGCTAATACACCCCAAAAAACGTCATTGAAGTGCACAAGGCATGTTTATTACACCCTGTCCCTTTCCCCTACTACCACTCCCCCCTTTGCATTTGCCAACAATTCAGTAGCTGTGTTAATACAACAGCTATTACAGCAAATGGTGTAAAAAACTGTTTTTACAAACACTGTTTAGACACAATTCAGTGATACAAATTAACATTGTTACTTTTATATTTATCCTGTTTCATTCATCTAGGGGTAGGCAACCCCCGGCACGCAAACCCTCTTTTGCCGGCACCTGACTCCTCCTCATCAGCTGAGCAGCGCAGGGAAGTGTCAGTGAGACAATAATGCATTCCAATTTCAGAGTTCCCCACACCACACCTGCACTGAGGGGGAGGCACTGCGCCCCCACACATTGTAAAATATGGGAAACATTGTTTGGTTCTCTATCTTTGCTGTAGCTGCGATCGTCAGCTTTTGTGATGGAGAAGAGATTGAGTGCAGTTCTGCTGCGGGGGGGAGGTCATTGTTTCCAGGAGGAGAATGATTGTCATCGGCCACTACTAAAGCTAATTATATTCCTGCTAGCCCCTCCCACCGTCTGGAGGAAGATGACTTACTTGGTTGCCACTACCAATCTCAGAAAGAAGGGATTTCACTGATTGGGAAAACCACAATCAGGTGACAGTTATTGGAATTAGTGTTGAGCTTCTGGGAATTTTGTTGAAATTATTCCTGAACCTTTTGCGTCACTTACTACTGAACCCCCGCACTCTGTGTCACTTTAAGCCACAGCCAGTATTCAGCGCAATGAAAATCACACCCAACTTTTGATGCGGCGCAGAGCGCTGCAGTTTTTCTCAGCTGCTGGGGCCCAACTTATGATCCTGCACACAGGCCCACTGCTTTCAGAAAATGTCCCTGACCTGAGCTCATCATTGCAGATCCATTCCAGATGCTTGTATGTGACATCATATATATCCCACACATTACATACATCACATACATCCCATACATCCCATACATCCCATACACCCCATACATCCCATACATCACATACTTCACATACATCCCATACATCACATACATCACATACAAGTATGTGGGCTGGATGCGAGAGGTGGATCAGCAGGATGAGTGTGCCAGGACAGGTATGTGTCTCATCTCTGCTTCCCTTCACCACTCTGCATATCACACATACCATAGATGAGAAGAGGGTACAGCGGTGGGGAAAATGAGCAGGAGGGGTTCAGAGGTGGGACAGAAGAGCAGGAGGGTACAGCGGTGGAAGAGATGAGAAGGGGGTTAAGCAGTGGGACAGAAGAGCAGGGAGGTACAGTGTTGGGGCAGATGAGCAGGGGGGTTTAGTGTTGGGCCAGATGAAAAGGGGGTTCAGATGTGGGACAGAAAAGCAGGGGGGTAGAGAAGTGGGGCAGATGTGAAAAGAGGTGTATTGGTGGGACAGATGAGCACAGGGTTACAGTGGTGGGGCAGGAGAACAGGGGGAACAGTGGTGGGGCAGAAGAGAAGGGGGGTACAGAGATGAGACAGATATGCAGGAGGTACATTGGTGGGGCAGATGAGAAAGCAGGTTACAGTGGTGGGGCAGATGAACAGATAGGTTCAGTGTTAGGACAGATGAGAAGGTGATTCAGTAGTGAGACAGAAGAGCATCGGGATACGGCAGTGGAGCAGATGTGCAGGGAGGTACAGTGGTGGAGCAGATGAGAAAAGGGGGTACATTGATGGGGCAGATGAGCAGGAGGTACAGTGGTGGGAGGGATGAGAAGGGGGTTCAGCAGTGGGACAGAAAAGCAGGGGAGTACAGTGATGGGGCAGATGAGCAGGGGGGTTCAGTGTTGGGCCAGATAAAAAGTGGGTTACAGTGGTGGGAAAGATGAGCGGGGGGGGGTTTAGGGTACAGAGGTGGGGCAGATGTGCAGAGGAGAAAGGAAATACATCGGTAGAACACATGAGCAGGGGGTTACAGTGGTGGGGCAGAAGAGCAGAGGGTACAGTGGTGGGGCAGATAAGAAGATAAGTTCAGTGTTAGGACAGATGAGAAGAAGGTTCAGTGGTGAGACAGAAGAGCATGGGGGTACGGCAGTGGAGCAGATGTGCAGGGCGGTACAGTTGGGCAAATGAGAAAGGGGGAAAATTAGTGGGGCAGATCAGCAGGGGTTTACAGTGGTGGGACATAAGAGCAGGGAGGTACAGTGGTGGGATAGAAGAGCATGGTGGTACATTGGTGGGGCAGATGAGAAAGGTAGGACAGTGGTGGGACAGAAGAGCAGGGGGGTACAGAGGTGGGACATATGTGCAGGGGGTTACAGTGGTGGGACAGATGTGCAGGGGGTTACAGTGGTGGGGCAGATGAGAAAGGGGGTACATTGGTGGGGCAGATGAGAAAGGGGGTACCTTGATGGGGCAGATGAGAAAGGGGGTACATTAGTGGGGCAGATGAGCAGGGTGGTACAGTGGTGGGGCAGATGTACAGGGGGTTACAGTGGTGGGGCAGATGAGCAGGGGGTTACAGTGGTGGGGCAGATGAGCGGGGGGTTTAGTGTTGGGACAGAGGAGAAAGGCGGTACATCGGTGGAACACATGAGCAGGGGGTTGCAGTGGTGGGGCAGAAGAGCAGAGGGTACAGTGGTGGGATAGATGTTCAAGAGGTACAGTGGTGGGGCAGATGAAAAAGGGGGTTACAGTGGTGGGGCAGATGGGCAGATAGGTTCAGTGTTAGGACAGATGAGAAGATGGTTCAGCGGTAAGACAGAAGAGCATGGGGGTACGGCAGTGGAGCAGATGTGCAGGGAGGTACAGTGGTGGGGCAGATGAGAAAGGGGGAACATTGGTGGGGCAGATGAGCAGGGGGTTTCAGTGGTGGGAAAGAGCAGGGTGGTACAGTATTCGGACAGAAGACCAGGGGAGTACAGAGGTGGGGCAGATGTGTAGGAGGTTACAGTGGTGGGGCAGATGAGCAGGGGGTTACAGTGGTGAGACAGAAGAGCAGGGTGGTACAGTGGTGGGAAAGAGCAGGGTGGTACAGTATTCGGACAGAAGACCAGGGAAGTACAGAGGTGGGGCAGATGTGCAGGGGTTACAGTGGTGGGACAGATGAGAAAGGAGTTAAATTGGTGGTGCAGATGATAAAGGGGGTACATTGGTGGGGCTGATGAGGAAGGGGGTGTACTGGTGGGTCAGATGAGCAGGGTGGTACATTGGTGGGACAGATGTACAGGGGGTTACAGTGGTGGGGCAGATGAGCGGGGGGGTTCAGTGTTGGGGCAGAGGAGAAAGGCGGTACATCGGTGGAACACATGCGCGGGGGGGTTACAGTGGTGGGGCAGAAGAGCAGAGAGTATAGTAGTGGGACAGATGTTCAAGAGGTACAGTGGTGGGGGAGATAATAAAAGGGGGTTACAGTGGTGGGGCATATGGGCAGATAGGTTCAGTGTTAGGACAGATGAGAAGATGGTTCAGCGGTAATACAGAAGAGCATGGGGGTACGGGGATGGAGCAGATGTGCAGGGAGGTACAGTGGTAAGGCAGATGAGAAAGGGGGAACATTGGTGGGGCAGATGAGCAGGGGGTTACAGTGGTGAGACAGAAGAGCAGGGTGGTACAGTGGTGGGAACGATCAGGGTGGTACAGTAGTTGGACAGAAGACCAGGGGAGTACAGAGGTGGGGCAGATGTGTAGGAGGTTACAGTGGTGGGGCAGATGAGAAAGGAGTTAAATTGGTGGTGCAGATGATAATGGGGGTACATTGGTGGGGCAGATGAGAAAGGGGGGGATACTGGTGGGGCAGATGAGCAGGGTGGTACAGTGGTGGGGCAGATGTACAAGGGGTTACAGTGGCGGGGCAGAAGAGCAGGGGGTATAGTGGTGGGGCAGATGAAAAAGGGGGTCCATTTGTGGGGCAGATGCAATGTTTTGTACCAGAAACATAATTTTAGAATACTTTTAAACTGGACTAATTTTAACTTGCTTTAAAATTACCTAACATGGATCAGTTTTTATTTTTGTTAGATTTGTTATAGTTTGTCTATACCATTAACAAAAATCAAATACAATATCACTTAAAAAAGGCCTTGCCTTTTCCTAAAAAAACAATATTGGTATTAATTTATATTTTAAATTTTGGCAAATGTATTGCAGAATAAATAGGCCCATAGCATAAATAATCTATGCTGTTTTTTACACATTAACATTTATTTATCAAACCATGATGTATGTTTATAAGTTCCCAACAATGTCATTTGTCATTATTTATGGAGCTAGAACTCTTTAAATAGTTTTAGCTTTCTTTGTAATCTCAAAGGCCCAGTCTAGCATAATTATTGTGAGATCTGATTGGCATCTGTTTAATCTTATTTTTCTGTGGTTTTTGTTATACATGTTATAAAAATCCTTCACAAATCAGACTTCCAATCTCACTGGCATCGCATATGTAAATTAACACTGAAGACCATTTTGTATATTTTTATCATTTTGACTTTGGTAATGCGAAATGTGACTGTATCTGACCTACAGTATAATAAATGGAACCTTTGTGCACATCATGGAAATTGGGAGTCTGACACTTCCGGAAAATGCTCAAGAACCATAGAGTGTCCTATGGAGGCTAGAGCATTGGAACTGAGGCAAGGTAGAAGTCATGGGCCACTAGAGAGGTGAATAAAATTGTGTGTCCATAGACACAACATGAAGATGCCAAACATGCCAAAGCCAGGTGTTGGGAAGATTTTACTAGGCCTGAGCACCAGAGTATGCAGATAATAATAATGAAAGCACCCTAGACCACAACCTTTGTGGCCTTGTCTAAAATTAGTCCCTGATAATACCCCTTCTTTTGCAAGGGCCTTTCTTCTGTTATATTTTTTTCTTGGACGGGGTCATTTTAAGTAAACCTGTTTGCTTTTCCTTGCAAGTTCTTAAAAAAACTTCAAGTGTAGAAGGACGTAGAAAGTTAGTTGGAGAAGAAATTTCTTTTGCTAGCATAGAATCTGCTGACTTTTTTTTTGGCTGGGAAACAGCAGTTAACACAAGACTAGTGGTTTCTGCAAGCTGTCTTTTTAATTTGCTCCAGTGATACACATCCATTTGGGTGGACAATGTCTTCTCAGATTGCTTGCACGCTCCGAGAAATCAATGTCTATTTACTTCCAGAACATTGATTAAAATGTTGACATCTTAGCCCAATTATTTAGCCGAACGGTTGAAGCTGTTCACTTTGCTGACATGTCTGCATTTGTAAACCAAAGAGCAGTGGATCTTTCTCAGAGTACAAATCACCCTTAAACGGAATCTTATTGTTGCTGCTAAATTGAAAACTCAAAGTTCTGAAAGATTCTCCGGGAAACAAAGGCACTGAAAGTATAAGTGCAAAAATAAACAAATTTCCCGGAGCTCAGCTTTGCTAGCTAGAAAAGCAGAAGGAAATTAAAGCTGAACTCCAGCATTAGTTTTTTTTTTCACTAAAATTGGGCCCCTGCCCCAGCCCTTCCTGTATAAAGGTAAAAAGTGTAGCGCTTGTGAGTGTGAAGCACCGTGATGGTGAAGTATATATCACAACAATTGATATGAACAAGTGTTAACGAAAAAATAAAATAAAACGTGGTACAGCAATAGTGTATAGTGACTATAATGCCGTGTACACACGACCGGACTTTACGGCATACTTGGTCCGGCGGACAGGAGTCCGTCGGACAATTCGTTCGTGTGTGGGCTCCAGCTGACTTTTTTTCCCCAAAAGTTCAACGGACCTAGAAATGAAACATGTTTCAAATCTTTCCGACGGACTCGAGTCCGGACGAAAAGTCTGCTCGTCTGTATGCTAGTCCGACGGACAAAAACCAACGCTAGGGCAGCTATTGGCTACTGGCTATGAACTTCCTTGTTTTAGTCCGGTCGTACGTCATCACGTACGAATCCGTCGGACTTTGGTTGATCGTGTGGAGGCAAGTACGTTCATTCTCAAAGTCCGTCGTAAAGTCCGTCAAAGTCCGCCGGACAAAGTCTGCCGTAAAGTCTGCTCGTGTGTACGCGGCATTACATGATAAAGTCCAAACACTGCTGAACAAAAACCAAATAAGTTCAGAAAGGGAAGTCCACTCAGATGACTGAGGTGGTATCCTCTGTGGCAAATGGTGAGAGTGATGTAGACACAATAATAGCTGTATGGCACAACAGGCAACAGATGAACATTCATCTAATGGAAGATAATGGATGGGTACTTCTTACCGGACACGGTGAGCACACATGTCGTACGACAGTGGGCCAATCAGGCGTGTGTTTTGACCGAAAGTCAAACGCTCATCGTGAAGAGATCGCTCCAGAAGCGGGCGTTGTGTCAATCGGGCAATCGGGATCCAGGTATGGCAACCGAATATCCAAAACTCAGGTGAATCTTCCAAGCAAAATATAAACCAAACCTCAGGGGGAGGTCAATATGGCAAATAGGTGACACAATGGAATGGTGCAACATTCAGACCGTAAAAAAGATAGAAAAAGAAAAAAGGGGGCTCCATATGGTGCAGGTCATAAAAAATAGAAGATTTTAATCTTATATAAAAATGTTTCACAGAGCATCAAATGACAGATGTTTCGACCTAGTGGCCTTCAACTGGGGCAGCGAGTCTATGTTCAACTACACCATGCTACTTTAAACATGATCTGCAGATTTTTATGTAGGAACTTTCATTCATGTGTTGCACCTTATTGGACTTGTGGAAACTTTTTTTTTTTTTTTTTATTATAAACATAAGTTTATTTAGAATATTGTGCAGGTAAATAACAAACAAGAATATTGTACTTTGTGCGTGTCACAAGAATGGTTATGAAGTATTCACATGCATGTACAAATTTCGGTATTGAGAGTCAAAATAAATAAAATAAACTAAACCTAACATATGAACTTTTTTTCTGGCACTACTGTAATGGCTGTTAATCCATGCTGATAGAACAAAACCTCACCCCAGCACTCCACTCCATGGCAATACAAAACCTCCACACTATACACTGGGCAGTTCATGGCAACAGGATTCTTATCTATACAGCAATCTATGCCTCACATGTGTTGGTGTTGTCAATCCATTTATCCCATATCCTGTTATATTTAGCTGGACAGCCCCTGTGTTTATATATAACCTTTTTATAGGGTAGGGATAAGTTCACCATTTTAATCCAGTCCCGAAAAGTAGGAGGGGAGGCCCTCATCCAATGTTTTGCCACCAGTTTTCTGGCGCAGAATAGAGATTCATATATGAAAGTAGCGGTAAATTTGTCTATGGTAACGTCTGGGAGCAACCCTAGAATGCATACCCTAGGTTCCACTTGAACAGGGGAGCCCATATCATCATGCAGGAATGTGATAATTTGGTTCCAATAGGTTTGAATAGCCGGACAAGACCATATAAGATGAAAAAACGAGCTTATTGGACTCATACATCTTGGACAGTGAGTATCCTGGTTTTGAGAGAATTTGGCTAGCCTAGCTGGCGTGAGGTAAGATTTGTGTATTATATATAGCTGTGTCATTCGTTCCGGGAGTCTGGGGGAGGTCTTTTTAACGTTTTCTAGGACTTCGTCCCAATCCTCATCTTCTACTGGTCCTATGTCTCCTTCCCATCTATTTTTTGCTGTGTTAACTATGTCCGCTACCGAGCGTGCACGGAGGGCTAGGTACAGTGTAGATATTAGTTTCGATGGTTCCGCCCCTGTTATAACTTCCACCAGGGACAGCATTTGTGTATTTGGATACCCGCTTGAAAATTGAGTTTGTAGGGCATGTGTGAGTTGTCTATATTTAAATAGCATACGTGGAGGTAGTTGAAACTCATTACTCAAGGATCCAAAGCTTCTTACCCCTGACGGGGTGACTACTTGGTGTAAAAAGGTTATACCTTTCGCTGCCCATTCCGCCACCCCAGGGATCAACACCAACTCTCCCAGTTGTGGGTTGTGCCATAATGGGGTGTGGGAGTGGAAGAAGTCTGCCCCGGTCATTTTTAATGCTATTTCCCATATATGTTGGTGCTGTTTCAAGAGAGGTACTTGGTCAGGCCTACCCCTCCCGCACTGTCTACTCCTGAATAAGACCTGCAAGGGGGTATGGGTGACCCCGTTTGGTTTATTGCAGACCAGGGTCTGGTATTTGTCACTGTCCGTGTGATAAATATGATAGAAGTGTGATAGTTGTGCAGCTATATAATATGAATGGAAGTCTGGTAGGGCTGTTCCTCCTGATGTGGTAGGATTCTTAAGGGTGTTCCAGGCTAGTTTGTGTCTTCCTGAGCCCCATACAAATGAGTTAATGATTTTGTCTATTGTTTTGAAAATCTTTAGGGGGATAAGTACTGGTGAGTTCCAAAAGACATACAGAAATTTTGGCATTATGATCATTTTAATAAGGTTGATCCTACCCATGATACCCAGTGGGAGTCGTGCCCATACTTGAATGTGCGTTTTGAGGTATAAGAACAATGGTTCTATGTTGTTGTCCAGAAATTCCGTGGGATCTCTAGTTATTTTTATACCCAGGTATTGAATATATGTTACTCTCTGCAAGGGGAGGTTAGCTGAAAGTCTAGTGGGTGATGAAATATCTAGTGGGAGAATTTGTGATTTTGACCAGTTTATGCGTAATCCCGAGTACTTTCCAAAGTTTTCAATTGTGTTAAGAGCCGTCTGTAATGATGGACCCGAGTCCTCCAAATATAGGAGCATGTCGTCTGCGTACAGACTTACCTTTTCCAGTACATTACCCATCTTTAAGCCCCGGACCTCTGGGTTATTTCTAAGGGATATGGCGAGGGGCTCCACCGCAAGGGCGTATAGGAGGGGGGAGAGTGGGCAACCCTGCCTAGTCCCTCTTTCAAGAGGAAATGGGTCTGATGTGCACCCATTTACTGACACTCTGGCCTCAGGCAAGTAATAAAGTAGCTTAACCCACTTTATGAAGTTAGGTCCGAATCCGTATCCCCTCAGGCACTCCCACAGGTATTCCCACTCCACGGAATCGAACGCCTTAGCGGCGTCGAGTGACACCACTACCCTATCTCCGATCTCCTCATGAGCCGCCGAGATATTCATATATAGGCGACGCAGATTCATTGCCGTGTTTTTTCCAGGCATGAATCCCGTCTGATCTGAGTGAATTAGGGTCAGGATAATTTGGTTTAGGCGTATGGCCAGAATCTTTGCCAAGATCTTGATGTCGGCCTGGAGTAGCGAAATTGGGCGGTAAGATTCAGGTTGTAATGGGTCTTTGCCCGGTTTGGGAAGCACTATGATCACCGCCTGTCTAAGTGAGTTGGGAAGTGATTCAGAGTCAAAGATGTGGTTGTATATTTTCAATAACTCGGGCACCAGTACCTCCGAGTAAGCGGCATAGAAATCTAATGGTAATCCATCCATCCCAGGGGCCTTGGCAGGCGCCAGGGATGCCACAGCCATCGTGATCTCGTCAACGGTGAGCGGGGCCTCAAGGGCCTCCCGTTGTGAATCCGAGACCCTGGGAAATGGAACATCTCGCAAGAATACTCTAGTTTCCCCCGCGGTGACCTGTACTTTGGATGGACTTGTGGAAACTTTTAACAGCATTTGTTCAATAAAACCACCACGGTTTTACACTATGTGGCGATTTTTTCTTTTTTTCATATAACATTCATGGGAGAGAGTGAAAAACCAGCACTGTTGGCCGCAACGCTATCCTTCTTCATACCCAGTGGATGGAACCTTCATAAGTTCCAGGGAGCCGGGGCAGTCGGCCTCCCTTACCAACAGTTAGCTGGAGCAGATGATGTGCGGTCCCCAGTGGAAGTGCTGGCAACGGAGCAGAGTTCTGCTGGCCTCTGCCCTCAACTAACAGAGAATGGATTTCCTGTAAAGGTGGATGGGACTTCAGTCTCCACCTGTATACCCCAGGGATTCTGGGCAATCGGTCCAGATGCCCAACAGCATGACGGAGTGAGCCCAGCCACCCTCTCTTCTCTCCAGCGGCTGAAGGGACTCAAGGGAGAAAGACCAGTCCACACTTCCCCCCCAGCAGCGAGTATGTTCTATGAAAGAGGCAATGGTTGGCTGGGTGAGTAATGCTCTGTTTGAAACAATTTGTTTGGGGTACTGTGTGGGTACATGCATTGGGGGATTGGAACTATGGACTAACTTCGGAGTCAACCCGTCTGGGGTCTCCTCCTGTGTTAGTCATCTGCCGAAAGGAAAGAGATGTGACGGGAGGGCCCCTGGAACCCAGAATCCCTTGGAGAGGTTGGGAAACCCTTGATTCAGCTCCCCATATACCAACTATGTCTAAGTCACCCTGTGTCCATTAGGGGCACAGGGTGATTGAGAAAAATGATGGACAGCTGTTTAATGGACAACGAGAAGGTGGTTACTTAAGTATAACAGTAATATTTATCCACAATACCTCCCAGGATATATATAATGAATTGATCACAGGCCTCTAGAACTGGGTAGGAGGCGGACAGTTTACTCCCACTATAGTTTGTTGCCTACTAGGCTGAGGAGGAGGGAGATCACTGTTTGTATTGTTAATTGTAATTAACTTCTGCTATTGTGAGAGGGTTTTCTGTGTTTATATTTATGATAATGTTGATTGTGTCTTCTGAGCTAAAAAGACAGAAAGTCTGTCTTGAAAGGTCATGCCTCTGAGTCACCTAGGCTGTCTAAACGATTAGTTAATTAGCTCATGTTAATTAGGTTTCTGGTTACAGTTTGTAGTGTCATCCTGGTGTATATATTTGTGTGAGATCTAAAAAAAAAAAACAGTTCATGTTAAAGCTGTGTAACTGAGCTAGTCTCGTCTGGATCTTGGTTACAATATTTGGCTGTAAAAATCTGATATCTGACTGACTGAAGCACTCAAGCGGAGTGCGACGGGAATCCGTTACAGGGACGAATATGATCTAACCTCCCTTTCTTATTATTTTACTTACTATATATTTTTTTTTTACTCTCATCTGCTATGTGCCTTTCATGTTCTATCTTAGCCGCCCTGATTGCACCCTTACATTTCTTGTTGCATTCTTTATAAAGTTGGAATGCTGATGTAAAGTTGGAATGCTGATGATGATCCTTCAGCCTTGTATTTTTTGAAGGCCTTCTCCTTTGATTTTAATATGCATTTTTACATTGGAGTTAAGCCACCCAGGACTTTTATTGGCTCTTTTAAATGTATTTCCCATTGGAATGCACTGGCTAGTGCCTTTATTTAATATGTTCTTAAAGCATACCCATTTTTCCTCTGTGTTCTTTGTTCCTAAGATTTTATCCCAATTATTATCTTCTAGCAAGGATCGTAGTTTAGGGAAGTTGGCTCTTTTGAAATTCAGTATCTTTGTATTCCCCTTATGTTTCCTATTCGTGTGTTTTATACTAAAACTAATTGACCTGTTATCGCTTTTTCCTAAATTGCCCCGTATTTCCACATCCGTGATCAGGTCTGTATTGTTGGTAATCAGTAGGTCTAGTAACGCTTTGTTTCTAGTTGGTGCATTCACCATCTGACCCATGGAATTGTCCTGCAAGACATTTAGGAACTGGCGAGCCTTAGATGAATGCACGGTTCCTTCCACCCAGTCTATGTCTGGATAATTAAAATCCCCCATTATAATGACACTTCCCATTCTTGCCGCTAATCCAAATTGTTATAGGAGGTCTGCCTCCGCCTCCTCCCTCTGGTTAGGGGGCTTATAGCATACTCCCAGTATTACTTTCCCCTTAGTTTCCTCCCTTTGTAGCTCTACCCATAAGGATTCCACCTCTTTCCTTGCTCCTAGTGGTGTCATCTCTCACATTCACTTGTACATCAAATTTGATATACAGGCATACCCCTCCTCCTTTTTTACCCTCTCTATCCCTGCAATAAAGGGAATATCCTTGAATGGTTGCCAGCCTATCATGAGAGCTGTTGAACCAAGTCTCTGTAATTCCTACAAAATCGAAATCCTCCTCGTACAACGGTAGCTCTAGTTCTCCCATCTTGCCTGCTAGACTCTTGGCATTGGTGAACATGCCACATAGTTTAGACCGGTCAAATACTATCTCCTTATTGGGTGCTCTGGGGTTGCAAATAGGACTTGTTACTATACTTACCTTGGGTTTTGGTGCTTTAGTCAACCTACCACTAATGCCCCCAATACAACCCTCTGGAATATGTTCCATGCTGGCTATCTCTACCTCTGGACCCTCCGCCCCTTTGCCTAGTTTAAAAGCCCCTCTAACTTTTTGGCCATCTTCACTCACAGCAGATCTGCACCTTCCCCATTTAAGTGCAGTCCTTTCTTCTATAGAGCTGGTAACCGACTGAGAAGTCGCCCCAGTTCTCCATGAACCCATACCCCTCCATTCTACACCAGCTCCTCAGCCACTTGTTTACTTCCCTTTTCTCCCTCTGTCTTTCTGTTGTGGCTCGAGGTACCAGTAGTATATCTGAGAATACTACCTTGGAGGTCCTTTTCCTCAATTTAGCTCCTAAGTCCCTTAAATTGTTTTTAGGACACTCCATCTTCCTCTGACTTTGTCATTGACAAATCTGTCCACCAGACCGGTGATGTGCCAAACCCGAGCGCCAAGTAGACAACATACAGTTCGGCGCTTCAGGTCTTTATGACAGATTGCCCTCCCTGTCCTTCTAAGAATTTAGTCCCCTACCACCAGAATCTCTTTCCTTTCCCTTGGCTTTACTCCCACCCTCACTGGAGGAGTCATTTACCTGGCAGTTAGGGGAGTCACTCAGCTCCAGCAGTGCTGGTCACTGACTGGTTTCACCAATGTCACTCAACGGGGCATATTTATTGGGATTTTCCAGCCCAGGACCAGCCTCCCTGACTCTTTCCCCTCTATCCTTCCTGACTATAACCCATCTACTCTGCTTTGGTGCCTGCCCCTCTTTATCTCCACCGCCTCTGTGCTGGCCCCTGCCAGGACCTGCTTGGTACGATCCTAACTCTCCTTTAATATGGAGGGACTTCTCAGTGTTGACAATTGCTTCCCTAGATTCAGAACCTGGGCTATTGGGGAAACAATGCGCTTACATTTTGCACAGCAGTATTCGCCCTCGATCAGATGATCAAGGAACGCATACATGCCGCAAGATGTATACCGAGTCGCATCTCCACACTCGCTGGGCATCATACCCAATAACTTAATGGGGATTTGGGATTATACTCTGTCCAAATTAACTAACAACTAGCTAACACAATACTCAGGCACTCACAATCCACACACAATACTCAGGTACTCACAATCCACAGGTAATCACAGTACACACAATACTCAGGTACTCACAGCACTCTACACAGGTACTCAGACTACACAGGTACTCACATTACACAATTCCTCTTTGCAAGATTATTGTGCTTTCTCCAGCCAGTATTTTGCTCCTGTCTTTCCTGCTGCCATCCATATTTTGCTACCACTCATTATCGACCCTTGGCTTGTTCCTCGACTATGCTTCTGCCTGATCCCGAACTGCAACTACTTGTTGCTGACCTTTTGGCTTGTTTACTGACTACGCTTCTGCTTATCCCTACCTGCTATATCTGCTACTGGACCCCAGGTTTCTTACCTTCCTGATGGGGCAATCCTGAAGACCGTGCCTTGGTACTAACCGATAGCAAAACCCATCTCCACCATCAGGAGTCCTGGTGAACACTGTTAGTATTTAGACCCTGCACCTTGGGTGAGCCCGTGTCATCTGCCAGGGTGACCTGCTTGTGTAGCTATCCTGTTGGTTGGTGGGTGCCTCCCCACCAACCAACATCCCTGTAAAGGTGGATGGGACTTCAGTCTCCACCTGTATACCCCAGGGATTCTGGGCAATCGGTCCAGATGCCCAACAGCATGACGGAGTGAGCCCAGCCACCCTCTCTTCTCTCCAGCGGCTGAAGGGACTCAAGGGAGAAAGACCAGTCCACACTTCCCCCCCAGCAGCGAGTATGTTCTATGAAAGAGGCAATGGTTGGCTGGGTGAGTAATGCTCTGTTTGAAACAATTTGTTTGGGGTACTGTGTGGGTACATGCATTGGGGGATTGGAACTATGGACTAACTTCGGAGTCAACCCGTCTGGGGTCTCCTCCTGTGTTAGTCATCTGCCGAAAGGAAAGAGATGTGACGGGAGGGCCCCTGGAACCCAGAATCCCTTGGAGAGGTTGGGAAACCCTTGATTCAGCTCCCCATGTACCAACTATGTCTAAGTCACCCTGTGTCCATTAGGGGCACAGGGTGATTGAGAAAAATGATGGACAGCTGTTTAATGGACAACGAGAAGGTGGTTACTTAAGTATAACAGTAATATTTATCCACAATACCTCCCAGGATATATATAATGAATTGATCACAGGCCTCTAGAACTGGGTAGGAGGCGGACAGTTTACTCCTACTATAGTTTGTTGCCTACTAGGCTGAGGAGGAGGGAGATCACTGTTTGTATTGTTAATTGTAATTAACTTCTGCTATTGTGAGAGGGTTTTCTGTGTTTATATTTATGATAATGTTGATTGTGTCTTCTGAGCTAAAAAGACAGAAAGTCTGTCTTGAAAGGTCATGCCTCTGAGTCACCTAGGCTGTCTAAACGATTAGTTAATTAGCTCATGTTAATTAGGTTTCTGGTTACAGTTTGTAGTGTCATCCTGGTGTATATATTTGTGTGAGATCTAAAAAAAAAAAAAACAGTTCATGTTAAAGCTGTGTAACTGAGCTAGTCTCGTCTGGATCTTGGTTACAATATTTGGCTGTAAAAATCTGATATCTGACTGACTGAAGCACTCAAGCGGAGTGCGACGGGAATCCGTTACAGGGACGAATATGATCTAACCTCCCTTTCTTATTATTTTACTTACTATATATTTTTTTTTTACTCTCATCTGCTATGTGCCTTTCATGTTCTATCTTAGCCGCCCTGATTGCACCCTTACATTTCTTGTTGCATTCTTTATAAAGTTGGAATGCTGATGTAAAGTTGGAATGCTGATGATGATCCTTCAGCCTTGTATTTTTTGAAGGCCTTCTCCTTTGATTTTAATATGCATTTTTACATTGGAGTTAAGCCACCCAGGACTTTTATTGGCTCTTTTAAATGTATTTCCCATTGGAATGCACTGGCTAATGCCTTTATTTAATATGTTCTTAAAGCATACCCATTTTTCCTCTGTGTTCTTTGTTCCTAAGATTTTATCCCAATTATTATCTTCTAGCAAGGATCGTAGTTTAGGGAAGTTGGCTCTTTTGAAATTCAGTATCTTTGTATTCCCCTTATGTTTCCTATTCGTGTGTTTTATACTAAAACTAATTGACCTGTTATCGCTTTTTCCTAAATTGCCCCGTATTTCCACATCCGTGATCAGGTCTGTATTGTTGGTAATCAGTAGGTCTAGTAACGCTTTGTTTCTAGTTGGTGCATTCACCATCTGACCCATGGAATTGTCCTGCAAGACATTTAGGAACTGGCGAGCCTTAGATGAATGCACAGTTCCTTCCACCCAGTCTATGTCTGGATAATTAAAATCCCCCATTATAATGACACTTCCCATTCTTGCCGCTAATCCAAATTGTTATAGGAGGTCCGCCTCCGCCTCCGCCTCCTCCCTCTGGTTAGGGGGCTTATAGCATACTCCCAGTATTACTTTCCCCTTAGTTTCCTCCCTTTGTAGCTCTACCCATAAGGATTCCACCTCTTTCCTTGCTCCTAGTGGTGTCATCTCTCACATTCACTTGTACATCAAATTTGATATACAGGCATACCCCTCCTCCTTTTTTACCCTCTCTATCCCTGCAATAAAGGGAATATCCTTGAATGGTTGCCAGCCTATCATGAGAGCTGTTGAACCAAGTCTCTGTAATTCCTACAAAATCGAAATCCTCCTCGTACAACGGTAGCTCTAGTCCTCCCATCTTGCCTGCTAGACTCTTGGCATTGGTGAACATGCCACATAGTTTAGACCGGTCAAATACTATCTCCTTATTGGGTGCTCTGGGGTTGCAAATAGGACTTGTTACTATACTTACCTTGGGTTTTGGTGCTTTAGTCAACCACTAATTCCCCCAATACAACCCTCTGGAATATGTTCCATGCTGGCTATCTCTACCTCTGGACCCTCCGCCCCTTTGCCTAGTTTAAAAGCCCCTCTAACTTTTTGGCCATCTTCACTCACAGCAGATCTGCACCTTCCCCATTTAAGTGCAGTCCTTTCTTCTATAGAGCTGGTAACCGACTGAGAAGTCGCCCCAGTTCTCCATGAACCCATACCCCTCCATTCTACACCAGCTCCTCAGCCACTTGTTTACTTCCCTTTTCTCCCTCTGTCTTTCTGTTGTGGCTCGAGGTACCAGTAGTATATCTGAGAATACTACCTTGGAGGTCCTTTTCCTCAATTTAGCTCCTAAGTCCCTTAAATTGTTTTTAGGACACTCCATCTTCCTCTGACTTTGTCATTGACAAATCTGTCCACCAGACCTGTGATGTGCCAAACCCGAGCGCCAAGTAGACAACATACAGTTCGGCGCTTCAGGTCTTTATGACAGATTGCCCTCCCTGTCCTTCTAATGCCGCGTACACACGGTCGGACTTTCCGGCATACTTGGTCCGGCGGACCAGAGTGTGCCGGACAATCCGCCCGTGTGTGGGCGGCGGCGGACTTTTCCGGCGGACTTCTTCCCAAAAGCCCGCCGGACCTAGATTTTAAACATGTTTTAAATCTTTCCGTCGGACTCAGTTTCGGGCGGAAAGTCCGCTCGTGTGTGTGCTGGTCCGACGGAAAGCCCGCTCGTGTGTAGGCTGGTCCGACAGACCAAATACGACACGAGGGGATGGTATTGCATCTCGCGCTCGCTGCAATAGGAAAAACAAATCTTCCTATTGCGGCGAGCGCGGGGCATACCAGGCCCTTAGGTCTGGTATGGATTATAAAGGGGAACCCCGCTACGCCGAAAAAACGGCGTGGGGCCCCCCCTAAAATCCATACCAGACCCCGATCCGAGCACGCAGCCTGGCCGGTCAGGAAAGGGGGTGGGGACGAGCGAGCGCCCCCCCCCCTCCTGAACCGTACCAGGCCACATGCCCTCAACATGGGGGGTGGGTGCTTTGGGGGAGGGGGGCGCCCTGCGCCCCCCCCCCAAAGCACCTTGTCCCCATGTTGATGAGGACAAGGGCCTCTTCCCGACAACCCTGGCCGTTGGTTGTCGGGGTCTGCGGGCGGGGGCTTATCGGAATCTGGGAGCCCCCTTTAATAAGGGGGCCCCCAGATCCCGGCCCCCCACCCTATGTAAATGAGTATGGGGTACATGGTACCCCTACCCATTTACCTAGGAAAAAAGTGTAAGTAATAAAACACACTACACAGGTTTTTAAAATATTTTATTAAACAGCTCCGGGGGGGGGATCTTCCTCCGGCTTCGGGGGTCTTCTTCCGGCTTCGGGGGTCCCTCCGCTTCATCTTCTCCCGGCGTCCGGTTGGTTCTTCTCCGCTCTCCGGCCTCTTCTCCCGGTGTCGCAGGTCTTCGGCCGGCCCCTCCGCTCTCTTCATGTAGCTCTATTGCGAGCGGAGGTCCGGACTTCTGGGCTTCTTGGCTTCTTGGCTTCTTGGCTTCTCTTCTCTTCTCTTCCCCCAGATGTTGACACGACGCTCTCTCCGGCTGGACTGGTCTCTGAGGGCTGCGTTGTGACTTATATAGGCGGAGACCCCGCCCCCATATGATGTCACAGTCCCTGGGCATGCTGGGACTGTGACGTTTTAGGGGGCGTGGTCGACCACGCCCCCTAAAACGTCACAGTCCCAGCATGCCCAGGGACTGTGACATCATATGGGGGCGGGGTCTCCGCCTATATAAGTCACAACGCAGCCCTCAGAGACCAGTCCAGCCGGAGAGAGCGTCGTGTCAACATCTGGGGGAAGAGAAGAGAAGAGAAGAGAAGCCAAGAAGCCAAGAAGCCAAGAAGCCCAGAAGTCCGGACCTCCGCTCGCAATAGAGCTACATGAAGAGAGCGGAGGGGCCGGCCGAAGACCTGCGACACCGGGAGAAGAGGCCAGAGAGCGGAGAAGAACCAACCGGACGCCGGGAGAAGATGAAGCGGAGGGACCCCCGAAGCCGGAAGAAGACCCCCGAAGCCGGAGGAAGATCCCCCCCCCGGAGCTGTTTAATAAAATATTTTAAAAACCTGTGTAGTGTGTTTTATTACTTACACTTTTTTCCTAGGTAAATGGGTAGGGGTACCATGTACCCCATACTCATTTACATAGGGTGGGGGGCCGGGATCTGGGGGCCCCCTTATTAAAGGGGGCTCCCAGATTCCGATAAGCCCCCGCCCGCAGACCCCGACAACCAACGGCCAGGGTTGTCGGGAATAGGCCCTTGTCCTCATCAACATGGGGACAAGGTGCTTTGGGGGGGGGGCGCAGGGCGCCCCCCTCCCCCAAAGCACCCACCCCCCATGTTGAGGGCATGCGGCCTGGTACGGTTCAGGAGGGGGGGGGGGCGCTCGCTCGTCCCCACCCCCTTTCCTGACCGGCCAGGCTGCGTGCTCGGATCGGGGTCTGGTATGGATTTTAGGGGGACCCCACGCCGTTTTTTCGGCGTAGCGGGGTTCCCCTTTATAATCCATACCAGACCTAAGGGCCTGGTATGCCCCGCGACGGGGCTAGCAAGGTGTCAATCTCGCCGATAAAAGCGGCAAGATTGACATCCTTTTCTAGTCCCGTCGCACCTGAGTCACGTTCAAAATGAACGGACTTGTCCGTGTGTGGGCAAGTCCGTTCATTCTGAAAGTCCGCCGGAACTCCGGCGAAAGTCCGTCGGAAAGACGGGCGGACTTAGCCCGCCGGAAAGTCCCGGCGTGTGTGGGCAAGTCCGTCCGTTTTAAAGTCCGGCGCACCTGGCGGACAAAGTCCGTCGGAAAGTGTGCCGGACCAAGTAGGATAGAAAGTCCGCTCGTGTGTACGCGGCATAAGAATTTAGTCCCCTACCACCAGAATCTCTTTCCTTTCCCTTGGCTTTACTCCCACCCTCACTGGAGGAGTCATTTACCTGGCAGCTAGGGGAGTCACTCAGCTCCAGCAGTGCTGGTCACTGACTGGTTTCACCAATGTCACTCAACGGGGCATACTTATTGGGATTTTCCAGCCCAGGACCAGCCTCCCTGACTCTTTCCCCTCTATCCTTCCTGACTATAACCCATCTACTCTGCTTTGGTGCCTGCCCCTCTTTATCTCCACCGCCTCTGTGCTGGCCCCTGCCAGGACCTGCTTGGTACGATCCTAACTCTCCTTTAGTATGGAGGGACTTCTCAGTGTTGACAATTGCTTCCCTAGATTCAGAACCTGGGCTATTGGGGAAACAATGTGCTTACATTTTGCACAGCAGTATTCACCCTCGATCAGATGATCAAGGAACGCATACATGCCGCAAGATGTATACCGAGTCGCATCTCCACACCCGCTGGGCATCATACCCAATAACTTAATGGGGATTTGGGATTATACTCTGTCCAAATTAACTAACAACTAGCTAACACAATACTCAGGCACTCACAATCTACACACAATACTCAGGTACTCACAATCCACAGGTAATCACAGTACACACAATACTCAGGTACTCACAGCACTCTACACAGGTACTCACACTACACAGGTACTCACATTACACAATTCCTCTTTGCAAGATTATTGTGCTTTCTCCAGCCAGTATTTTGCTCCTGTCTTTCCTGCTGCCATCCATATTTTGCTACCACTCATTATCGACCCTTGGCTTGTTCCTCGACTATGCTTCTGCCTGATCCCGAACTGCAACTACTTGTTGCTGACCTTTTGGCTTGTTTACTGACTACGCTTCTGCTTATCCCTACCTGCTATATCTGCTACTGGACCCCAGGTTTCTTACCTTCCTGATGGGGCAATCCTGAAGACCGTGCCTTGGTACTAACCGATAGCAAAACCCATCTCCACCATCAGGAGTCCTGGTGAACACTGTTAGTATTTAGACCCTGCACCTTGGGTGAGCCCGTGTCATCTGTCAGGGTGACCTGCTTGTGTAGCTATCCTGTTGGTTGGTGGGTGCCTCCCCACTGCTATACAGTGCCTTGAAAAAGTATTCATACTCCCTGAAATGTTCCACATTTTGTCATGTTACAACCAAAACGTAAACGTATTTTATTGGGATTTTATGTGATAGGCCAACACAAATTGGCACATAACTGAGAAAGGGAAATTATAAAATGGTTTTTAATTTTTTTTACAAATAAATATCTGAAAAGTGTGGCGTGCATTTGTATTCAGCTCCCTTGAGTCAATACTTTGTAGAACCACCTTTTGCTGCAATTACAGCTGCAAGTTTTTTTGGAATGTCTCTACCAGCTTTGCACATCTAGAGAGTGACATTTTTGCCCATTCTTCTGTGCCACATAGCTCAAGCTCTGTCAGATTGGATGGAGAGCGTCTGTGAACAGCAATTTTCAAGTTTTGACACAGATTCTCAATCGGATTTAGGTCTGGACTTTGACTGGGCCATTCTAACACATGAATATGCTTTGATTTAAACCATTTCATTCTAGCTCAGGCTGTATGTTTAGGGTTATTGTCCTGCTGGAAGACGAACCTCCGCCCCAGTCTCAAGTCTTTTGTAGACTCTAACAGGCTTTCTTCGAAGATTGCCCTGTATTTTGCTCCGTCCATCTTCCCATCAACTCTGACCAGCTTCCCTGTCTCTTCTGAAGAAAAGCATCCCAACAAGATGCTGCCACCACCACGTTTCCCGGTGGGGATGGTGTGTTCGGGGTAATGTGCAGTGTTAGTTTTTTGCCACACATAGCATTTTGCCTTTAGGCCAAAAAGTAAAATTTGGTCTCATCTTACCAGAGCACCTCCTTCCACATGTTTGCTGTGTCCTCCACATGGCTTCTCGCAAACTGCAAACAGAACTTCTTATGGCTTTCCTTCAACAATGGCTTTCTTCTTGCCACTTTTCCATAAAGGCCAGATTTGTGGAGTGCACAAATAATAGTTATACTATGGACAGATTCTTCCACCTGAGCTGTGGATCTCTGAAGTTCCTCCGGAGTTACCATGGGCCTCTTGACTGCTTCTCTGATTAATGCTCTCCATGCCTGGCCTGTCATTTTTAGTGGACGGCCATGTCTTGGTAGGATTGCAGTTGTGCCATACTCTTTCCATTTGATGATGATGGATTGAACAGTGCTCCTTGAGATGTTCAAAGCTTGGGATATTTTTTTATAACCTAACCCTGCTTTTAACTTCTCCACAACTTTATCCCTGACCTGACTGGTGTGTTCCTTGGCCTTCATGATGCTGCTTGTTCACTAAGGTTCTCTAACAAACCTTCACAGAACAGCTGTATTTATACTGAGATAAAATTACACACAGGTGGACTCTATTTACTAGTTAGGTGACTTCTGGAGCCAATTGGTTCCACTAGATTTTAGTTAGGGGCATCAGAGTTAAGGGGGCTGAATACAAATGCACGCCCTACATCTAAATATTTATTTGTAAAAAAAATTGAAAACCATTTATCATTTTCCTTCTACTTCACAATGATGTACCAGTTTGTGTTGGTCTATTACATAAAATCCCAATAAAATACATTTACATTCTTGGTTGTAACATGACAAAATGTGGAAAGTTTTAAGAGGTATGAATACTTTTTCAAGGCACTGTAGCTATTGTCCTCCGTGCCTGACATACTCATCATGACATACTGTAGTGCACTGTTGAGTGTGCCATCACCCTTTTTTGGTGTCAGAAAAGAATTTGCCCTATAGGTCTGGCCAATGACCTTGATGATCCATGTAGATAGCATTCTCAGGGAAGCCTCTTTGCCCCTGTTTCTTCTTTGAGGGATCACAAATAGTTCTGGTGTTAATAATTCTGCTGCTATTAACTCTGCCTGGAGATATGATTTCAGGACTCTTCACACATTAAGCAGATAAACTTGACCACCACTTTGTGTGGTAAAGGTTGTAGGACTAGTTCCTAATTGACATGGAACCTAAGTGGTATTTTGGCTGAAAAGTAGAGCCTCAGAATGAAGACAACTCTGTCTGGCAAAAACTGAAGAAAGGGCTCAGGATGCCCAAATCCTCTAATATTTGTAACCCTCTTTGCACAGGTAATTGCAAAAAGAAAGTTGCCTTCAACGTGAGATATTTGATGCTAAGGATTCCGGAGAATAGAGTTTTTGGAGCATCTCGTATGTTTCTGCTCCTGTGCTGCCTGTCTTTGGCCAACCCACAGATCCTTGCACTGCCGCCCTTACAACTCCAGAAGGAGTGTCTGTTGACATGCAACAGGTCATGCTGTTGTGGCAACACCTCCTCTGACCCTACTGGCCAGTGACGGGGCTCTCCTCAGGCTGTGTCCTTGTAGCTAGGCAGCAGGTTTGCTCCCATTGGCCGACAATGTTGTGCACACTATTTCAATGTCATAAGCCCAGGGCTCTGTGCTTGTGGTATTGCTTTCTACATGGTCTCTATTCTGTATACTGTGAACTTTGAGCCTGACAACCTGTTAATGGATTACTCTATCCTTGCTGCCTGCACTGACCTCTGCCTGTTTCTAAATTCTTATCTGCTGATGCTTGCCCCAACCACTGCCCAACCCTGGATTACACTTATTATGTACTGCCTGCCCAGACCTTTCCTTGACCCTGTATTGGGTTGATAATCTTCCACTAACCCTGGTCTTTGCCTGTCTCTGGATTACACTTCATTTGCCCCTGTCCTGACAATTGCTTGCATCTGGATTTTGATGCTGGCTACTCACCTTCTGTGCAACACTCCAAACCTGACATTCCTGTAGACCACAGGTATGCTTTTCTACTGTATATCCTTGCAAAGCCATTTGTGTCACTTGGCCAGAGAATATATTGTTGTCTATTTAAGTGGAAGTAAAGGCAAAACCCCACATTCTAAGTCTAATCTATCTAACCCTGTAAAGAAAAGATTGCTATACTTACCTGTTCTGCAGTGCTCCTGTCCAGTTTCCAGTGGCACCTTCTATGTGCAGGAGACAGCCGACACTGGGAAATGCATGGGAAGTGACATCACCCATAAAGTTGCTATGGGGCTTCCTTTGTTGGCTGCCTGTCCTATGCACTGAAGCCACGGAGTGGCTGCAGAACAGGTAGGTATACAGTAAGTGTAAGTATAAGTGTAGCATGCACTACTTTTTGTGCCGTCTGTTATGATTTCAGCATTTTCAAATGAATGGGCTGAAAATCACACTGTAGACAAACACACAGGAATCCCACGGAAGCATGGGCCTCGTTCTTGTGCTGATTCTGGTGTGAGCCGACCTTAATAAAACAAACTGCAAAGAGTGCTTATGAAAAATGTTTCCAAAAGTGCATGTTCCATTTGGACAAGACGTTTTGTAGGCATTATGATAGGTTCACTAATTAAGATGAGCTAGCATAACACCTCTACTGATTTTATCTCATCATAATTTTTAACCTAAAATGTTCAATTCACAAAAATAAATGTCACCAAGATGTGTAATCTTTAGCTTTACATGTGAAGTGAACAGTAATTTCTGGAAAGCCCTATTTCCTTGTATATCATTACTTTTCTTGTGAACTGCTTATTTTATCACCACCTCAAACAGCTGCTTTTCCCTCTTTCCTCCATAGACATCTATTGAAGCTCCCAGTTATCAACACCCTGAAGATGGTGTTATTTTAAAGGAGTGATGATGACCTATGTGGTAATCTTTGTGAATTTTTCTTTTACTTTGAATTTTAAGAGAGTTAGAAGTGGTAAAATACCATTACTTTCAGAGCTGACTGAATAAAACATATTATACCTGTTTGTAAATTAAGATCTGAGAGTTATAAGGCAAATAGGGTGTGATATCAAAGAAATAACACAATAACAAAATAAAAACAGGTTGGTTAATTATATTCTGTAGCGCTTACCCCCGAAGGAGCCGCTTGACTCATTGGGTCTCCTTGTTCTCTGCCCACAACTCTGTGAATAGCACCACACTCTGAACACACCCAACAGGTGAGGAATATTTATTGCAGATTTCTGGATTAACACCCCCAACAACTTAAGGTTTATAGGCTCCCGGAATAATACAGTAAATGATTAAACTATAGTAACTTATAACCAGATAAACAACATAAAAATATGTAGCACCTTCTAGTTTGCTAGAATAGAATGTACAGGTTTTTTGTAGTGTAGGTAAATTGTTAGGCTTGACTGCCAGCCAAGTCTATGTTTTGAATTTGGGTCGGGGTGAGTGATCCAGGGAGTCTGGATGACTCATCAGACTCATTGGGTACAAAATCTCTGGTACCTCCCCCTATTAGCTGGAACCTTGGAGAAATTTACAGATGAATGGGAGGGAGGTTTGGAGGAGCTGCCTGGTGTTTTGAGGAGGGCCCTAGCCAATCCCCAGCAAAATGGGCTGGCAGGGGGTAGGCCCCTCTTAAATACTTAGAGTCAGGCCAGCAGGGGCAGTGTGAAGTTTGGGTGGAAGCTGGAGATGGATTGCTGAGGAGGTTGTCGGAGTGCCTTGAGCGTAGCCCTCTAGTCTGGGGGTGGGGGGGGGGACCTCAGGCCTGGGGCTCGGGTGCTGGATGGATCCTCTTTAAACACACAGAAGAGTCCTGTACAGAGGTACGGGAGCCAGAGTGAGGACAGCAGGAGCCAGCTAGCATGTCTGGCAGATCTCCAGGGAGAAGACAGCCGGATGGCTGGTAATTGTGACAGTCTGGGAGGACTGTGGGAAGTAGCCAGGAGGGCTAGTGAAAGGGGCAGCTGCAGCCAGGTGGGCTGCCAGTGCCTGAAGAGGTGGTGCTGGGATCAGTAGCCACAGAAATGTAGCTGAATCCTGGACCTTTTCCACACACTAAAGGGGCCGGCGGTCCCTGCCTGTAAAAGGGCTTTTGCTGGTCTGGCTGTGTGCCTTGCCAGATTTATCAAACAGTGTTCCAGCTGGGTCTGAGTTGTTCTGTAAGCAAGTGATGTGCTGGAGGAAGAGGAGTGTATGCAGAGAGTGTACAGTATATAGTTGAAGTGTCCCCGAAGAGACTTTGTTCCAGTTGAGTGGGCACCACATGCTGCATGGACTGTTTTCTGTCTCAAGTGAGCCTGTGAAAAAAAATCAGTGTGCCTGGGTGGGGGATCCCTATTCACCAGCAGCTCCTATGGGGGGATGCACTAAAAATAAATAAATAAATACAATTGGAGAAATACAGTACACTGCAATGGGTAAGCAAGGAATGTGGAGCAACTACAATGATAGGTATAAACCCCTTCTGCACTCTATACTGGGCAACCCTATCTAAGGGGGAGATATACCACATGATCAGTTCAGCAGTCAGTAATAGCCTACTCTACTCCTACTGCTGGACAGCTCCTTGAGGCCAAAAGCGTTATGTTAGAATGTTCAGGGGATTCTCCCCTTAAGTGGCTGCTGGCAATAACACTGAAAGATAACTCTGTCCCTCTGTTATAAAGGTGTAGTTCAGGATTGGCCAGTGGTCTCTCACCAGCTCTGTGTCAGCAGTAGGCCTGCTTATGCTTACTAGGTAAAGGATCCCTTAACTAAATAGCAGGCTCCCCAGAATCCAGGGCTCAGTTCAGTGCTCCAGATTGGCTGCCCCTATGTCCCTACTGCTCTCAGGTGCCTTTGTTTCTTCATGCTGAGCTGCCGGTGTCTGAATGGCAACTCCCACGCCCGATGATCCCGCTGTTACCTCTGGCCAGCCATGGTGATGGTACATTGTGTGAGTAAAGCCAGCCATGTAAGCAAGGCAGTGGAGGGGCAATGGGAGGGGGGGGTGGACTTGTGCTAAGCTGAGGAGATACAGAGGTCAGAGCTGAGGAGGGGTGCAGAGGTAAAATGGTATGAAAGAGCGCTGCAAAGCTTAGCTGTTGTCGGGTTGCAGAGATGAACTGTAAAAAAAAGGTGCAGGTGTCAATAGTGGACAGGAATTAATTATGGCCAGGGGTGCAGAGGTGAGCTGTAAAAAGGGGGAAGTGTGAGGAGGTGAGCTGCGGTCATGGAAGGAAGGGCAGATGTGAGTTACAGAAGGGTGGGGGCGCAGCGATGAATTGCAGACTGAAGGTGCAGATATGAGTTGCGGAAGGGTGGAACAGTGCAGAGGTGAGTTACGGACAGGGATGCAAAGGTGAGCTGCAGACAGTTTTTGCCGGGGTGCAGAGGTGAGTTGTGGATGGGGGTGCAGAGGTAAGTTGTGGATGGTGGGTGCAAAGGTGAGTTATGGCAGGGGGTGCAGAGATGAGTTGCGGACAGGGGTGCAGAAGTGAGTTGAGGACTGGGGTGGAGAGGTAGGTTTTGGAAGGGGCGCAGAAGTGAGTTGTGAAAAGTTTTGGACTGAAGAGCCGAAACGAGTTGTGGTTGGGGGTGCAGTGCTGGGTTGCAGATGGTGGGTGCAGAGATGTGTTGTGGTGGGGGGTACAGAAGTAAAGTGCAGACATGGGGCGCAGAAGTCAATTGTGAATGAGGATGCAGTGGTGAGTTGTAGATTTTGGATCAGAGAAGTTAGCTTAGGACAGGGGCAGAGTTGAGCTGTGGATAGTGTAGTGCAGAGGATTATAATGCCCCTTTAAAACCTGCCTACTGTGCAATTTTGCCACACTTACGCTATGACGTGAAGAGGGATTAGAACTCTTTGTTAGATTTTTATTGCTATCCCCACTTATGGAGATTCACCCTCTCTATTTGTCCTGTTTATCATCAAATGGGATCTGAATCTGCCAACTTAAAAATGCAAGTTTTCTGGGATAATAGGCAAGGGCATCTCAAAAAATAGCAACCAAATCCGTGTACACACGACCAGAATTTTCCACCGGACTGGTCCAACGGACAATCCGACCATGTGTGGGCTTCATCGGACCCTCAGCGGACTTTTTCTGTCGAAAATAAGATGGACTTTAGATTTAGAACATGTTTCAAATCTTTCCGACGGACACGAGTCCGGTCGAAAAATCCCTTCGTCTGTATGCTAGTCCGACGGACAAAAAAGGACGCAAGGGCAGCTATTGGCTACTGGCTATGAACTTCCTTATTCTAGTCGCTTCGTACGTCATCACGTTCAATCCAACAGACTTTCAACTGGACTTTAGTCCATTCGTGTGTGGGCAAGTCCGGTCGTTCGCAAGTCCGTCGCAACTCCGTTGAAAGTCCGTCGGAAAGACCGTCGGACCTTTGATGCTGAAAAGTTCGCTCGTGTGTACGCGGCATAAGGGTCATGTGTGTGAGGATTTATTCTGGTTTATGATCTGGATTTTTATGTAGTTTTTATAGTATGTTGGTTTTAGGTTAATTATTATTTGGGGTAATGCTAGAGAAAGTAGTGTACTATTTGCATTTTGATAGTTAGATTTTTTGTTATTTTTCCATCTGTGTTATTTATTCTATGTTGTATTTTATTAGTATTTTATTAGTACGGATAATGTATTAGAGTATAGTCTTAATTTAGTTTTATTTGGTACTAATTGCTGTTATTGGTAATTTTATTGTGGCATTGTGTCTTGTTCCCTTCTTTATTGTGATCTTGTGTTGTCTTTGTTGAATGTAACTGTATCTTAAAAATTTCCCTGTGGGATTAATAAAGTATTCTGAATCTGATTGTAAGGGGGGGGGGGGCTTTTTTTAAAATTCCATTCCGCCAGGAGCAGTGATCTTTTTAAATGCATAAAGTGAAACAATAAATGTGCGCAATTCCTTTAAACAACATACCTAGGGGTGTCCTAATCCTGCCTGTGAAGGGATGCATCACCATTATGTACAGAAAGTGCTGCAGCAGCAATGACATTTACAATAGAAGAAAAGTGTTTGAAATTGCTGGAAAATGACATTTTATTACCTGCTTTTTGTTATTTTTTAAATTTTTTTTAACAACACCCAGATCTCTCTAAGGGCCTGCTATATATTTTGGGGGACCTTTGAAGGAGTCTGTGAACTGTACTTGTATTTATTTTTAATTTGCTGGCAATGAAATGTTATTTGCTGGCAATTTAAACTGTATCGTTTTTTTTCTTTGTAAATGTCACCTTGCTGTAGCACACCCTACAGCAAGACTGAAAAAAATGTATAGCTTCTCCCCCCACCAAAAAATATATACCAGACCATTTGAGTCTTCGATAAGAAAGAAAGAAAGAAAGAAAGAAAGAAAGAAAGAAAGAAAGAAAGAAAGAAAGAAAGAAAGAAAGAAAGAAAGAAAGAAAGAAAGAAAGAAAGAAAGAAAGTCCCCCAGGAAATCCATGCCAGACTCTTGTGCCTGGGATTAATTTTAAGGGGAATCTCCACACAAAAAATAAAGAGAAAGTGGGTGAGATCCCCCTGAAAATCATACTAGACCCTTGATCCAAGCATGCATCCTGGCTGGTCAGGAACGTAGGGAGTCAGCATGTGCCCTCAACATGAGAGTGTGCCTTGCCAAGAGGCATCCCCCGTGGTAGAGCACCTTGCCCCCATGTTGATGAGGACAAGGGCCTCTTCTCCCAACCATGGGGGATTCTGTGAATAGGGGGCTTATCATAATCTGCAAGCCCTGTTTAATAATACAAATACCCAAACAGAACCTAGGTTTGGAGCAAACCGTCAGCTCACCCTTAGTTGTAAACTTTCCTTACTCTATCTCAGGGGTCTCCAAACTTTTTAAAGAAAGGGCTAGTTTACTGTCCTTCAGACTTTAGAGGGGGCCAGACTGTGGCTATCAAGAGTACAAAAGGTCCTAGCATCAGTAGGAGTAAATAATTCCTTCATCATTGTGTCAGTGGGAGGAATTGTACCCCATCATCGTGTCATTGGGAGGAATTTTGCCCCATAATTGGTGCCATTGGGAGGAACTGTACCCCATCATTGGTGCCATTGGGAGGAATTGTACCCCATCATTGGTGCCATTGGGAGGAATTGTGACCCATCATTAGTGTCATTAAGAGGAATTGTACCCCATCATTGGTGTCATTGGGCCCCATCGTTGGTGTCATTGCGAGGAACTGTGTCCCATCATTGATATCATTGGTAGGAACTGTGCCCCATTGTTGGTGTCATTGGGAGGAATTTTGCCCCATCATTGGTGTCATTAGGAGGAATTGTGCCCTTCATTGGCGTCAGTGAATAAAACAGTGCCCCAGGGGCCAGATAAAAGCATGCAAAGGTCCACATCCGGCCCCCCAGGCTGAAGTTTGGAGACCACTGCTCAATCTGAAGTGAGAAAAAAATGTTTTGCCTTTAGCACTACTTTAACTCTGGCTGGGAACAGGAGGAAATCACTTTTAAATGGCAATGAGCACCCCCAAGATCTAAAACATGAATGAAGACAGCCCTTCGTTTTTCTCCAGATGGAGATTACCCTTCAAGCATTTCTTTTAAATATACAGTAGTCTAGTAGTGTATTCTGATACATTATTTCAGCTATGATGAAGGGTGTTTTTTTAGGCCACAAAAAAATCAAATTAATATCAGCAATAAAGTTTTATGTATGAAAGAGATAAACATTTGGTGCTCTGTTTTGTTGGGGGGGGGGCACTAATTCTTGGGGGGCCTTGTTGTAAAGCTGTTGAGGTCATTCCATGAAATCCTACTACTGTATGACATTCTGAAAGATTAAAGATCAGAGTACAGAGTGCGCATGCGCGCTGGCACGGGAGCGGACATGTTCTGACCTGCTCCGCACGCCGCCGGCTTTTGCAAGCCTGTTTAAGCCCGAGGGAAGCCGCAAAGACCGCAGCCTTCCACGGGATCCGCATTATGAACCGAAGAGGAGGGGGGACATCCAAAAAGAAACCCCCAACTTCCAGCTATTCGTTCCGCTCGGGGAACGCTACAGCAGGGACTCCCCCTTCCAAGATGGCGTTGGGCCGGAGGACAGAGACAGAAGCAGCAAAGCAGGTGAGCGTAACCCAGCGAAATCAGGCCCCCCCTGCACAAGGAGTCTCTCCCCATAACATAACGGCAGCCGGATTAATGACATAGGGGACAGACTGGACACTATCGAATCTAAAATGGATGGCACAGGATTAATCAGAACTCAAGCATGATAGCCTCATTACAAGATCAATTAGATCAAGCCAACGGCAAAATTGAAGATCAGGAAAATAGATCCAGGCACTATAATTTCTGAATTTGCGGTCTACCTGAGGCTGTGACTAACCTGGAGGGTGCAGTACATACTCTCATGCAAGACTTGATCCCGGACATTTCACCACAGCACATGGAAATTGATAGAGTGCATCGAGCTTTGACGGCCCCAAGACAAGATGGCCCTCCTAGGGACGTCATAGTCAACCCGCATTTCTACAGAATCAAGGAACAAATGTCCACAGCCTGGGCTAGGGGCGAAATTGACCTCATGGGCCACCCCATACAAATTTTCGTGGACATTTCGCAAATGACTATCCAAAAAAGACAAGCTCTGAAACCATTATTGGCGCAGCTCAATTTTTGCCAAATCACATACCGTTGGTCATTTCCTTTTCGATTATTGTTTACCTTCAAGGGAAAGACATATTCCTTTGCAAATTTTTCGGATGGAGAAGACATTCTCTTGGGCCTTGGATTGATATCCAGGGAATCGTCAGCCCCCAAAGCACAACAGGAATTGGATCGCCCAATCTCGCCCCTATGGGAACAACGCCAGCGATATTATTCTAGAAGACGACACCCAGTAGCTGGACCGGACGGATGATGGAGATGAGCCCTTCTTTGAGAAGTATCGACCATACAGTGACAGTTGATATCACTGTAAACCCGTACAGGGCTCCCCTTCAGTGGTCTGGAACTCACAGTGTTGGCTATAGTTCAGCCAGTTTAATTTGTCTTCGAGACGCCAATGTGACTGCCTAACTTCTGGAGGGATGAGATCCCCTCTCATTATTGGGAGATTAGAGTTGATTTACCTATGTTTGTTGTTTTACTATGAAGGTTATATAGATACAGTAGACCCTGACCCCCCTAATCTAGTCTAACCTAGTCTCGTTTAGTTGGACTCAAGTGAATGCAATGTATTGAGTTAGATAGATTCGCTTGACTCCCCTCACTATTAGTACAATGTTTTATACGGAAAGTGCCGGGGTGGAAACGCATGCCACTCCTAGACGAGCTTGTCATCATCAACCAGATGGTGACAACCTCGCCCAACCTGGTGGAGACCATAGTCTCCGGGACCTTTACGAATATGTTCTTGTTGTTATATCAGTTTTTTATGTACCTTATTTCTGGGGTGACAAATGGACACTGGTCCAGTTCATCTTATCCCAACACTGATTTCTTATTCCTTCTTTCTTTTGTCTTCCCCTTTTCTTTGAGTGCACCCCTACATCCGAAATTTGAAGAGGTCCATCGAAACATCTCCTACTCGAGGGTAATGACGACCATCTACAACAGGCGAGTGCAGTCTGCCGGACTATAATGCTAAGATTTCAGGTATCCCACTCACACACTCATGTATTAACACATAATGTTCAAAGCCTAAATTCCCCTACAAAGCCTTTCTAAACTATCATAAACTAGATATAGATTTCCAACTCCTCCAGGAAACGCATTTTTTGCGTACTTCAGCCCCCAGATACCTGAATGCCAGATTTCCCACGTTTTATTTACCGAACGGCCCAGATAAGAAACGAGGAGTAGCGATTTGCATTGCGAAGAGGGTACTGTTTACTCCCACAACAGTCATCAGGGATAAGGAGGGGAGGTACGTCATGGTCGCGGGGAAAGTGAATGAAAATGCTATCACACGCATCTCATACTACGCCTCCAATACGGGTCAGGTAGCATTTTTTGAAACTATGCTACAAACACTGATGCCTCATGTACAAGGCCAAGTTATAATGGGCGGTGACAGCAATGTCTCCCTAGACCAAGCCCTTGATAGGACCAATGTACACAAACCTATAGTGAAACATACCCCCAAAACAGGGTATCAAACTGGCCCGAACTTTACACTCCTATGACCTCATAGATATTTGGAGGGACTTCCATCCCATGACCAGGGATTATACCCACTACTCCCAGGTCCATAAAACTTACTTTCGTATAGACCATTTACTAACACAATCTTCACTCTTACCCTCAATTGAATCGGCTAAAATAGTGCCCAGTTCATGGTCAGACCACTCACCAGTACGAATGACACTATACAATACAATAACTGATTTATGGATGAGACCAAAACTCTCAACGTGGCAACTTAACGCTTCATTACTCAATGACCCCATCATATATACTGAGATAGAGAAGGCCCTCCGACAATATTTTATAGATAATCGTGCCAGCGACACGTCCCCTAGCATTAATTGGGCGGCGCATAAAGCCACCATTCGCGGCAAACTGATTCAAGTGGCCTCTAGGAAAAAAAGAGATAATGCACAGAGGATACAACAACAGGAGGACGAGTTTTGAAAAATAGTTCAGGAACAAAAATCTAACCCTCATCTGGATCTGCGACAAAAAATAGATACAACTAGAATAGCATTAAACCTTAGCCTCACAACCAAAGCTGAGAAATTTCTACGCTGGTCTAGACATCGTTTTTACACCAAGGGAGATAAACCTACCACACTTCTAGCTAGAAAACTAACCCCCGTGACCATTTAACCCTGCAATGCCGAGATTACGTACACGGGATGGGAAACTTACCCAAAACCCCCAAGTGATACTCCAAGAATTTTCAAGGTTCTTTACTAATCTATACAATAAACCAGACTCATTTCCCAAAGCCCGGGCAGATGAATTTCTTCACGATATTCCCTTACCACAAATAGCACAAGAACACATTAATGGAAGCAGATTTTACCGAGGAAGAGATTCTAGCAGCCATTAAATGTTTGAATCCCACAAAAGCACCTGGCCCGGACGGCTTCACTGGCCACTATTATAGAAAATTTGCAGCCTTATTGACTCCTCATCTGTGTTCCTTTTTCAATGCGATACGGAAAGGTAACCCCCTAGCTACACATGAGAATGAGGCCCTTATCCAAGTAATTCCTAAACCGGGAAAGGATCATGGGGATCCTGCTAACTATCGCCCGATATCGCTCATCAATGTGGACCTCAAACTGATGACCAAAGTATTAGCGACCAGAATGAACTCCTTTCTAGCCAAATATATCCATCCCGACCAAGTGGGATTTGTTCCCAATAGACAGGCTTCTGACCAAACCCGACGGGCGATAGATATTATAGCAGCACTTAACTCAAACTGGGACAATCTAGGTACACGGAAGGGAATGCTACTGTCGTTAGATGTAAGGCGTTCGACACGGTCACGTGGGACTATATATATTACACATTGAGGAGATATGGATTTGGGCCCCATTTTCTGACTATTTTACAGATACTATACAACGCACTCACGGCCAAACTTCAGATAAAAGGCTACAAATCACATACAATAGATATACACAGGGGAACGAGGCAAGAATACCCTCTATCTCCCATTTTATTTATTTTAGCTTTAGAATCCCTAGCAATTAAACTAATGCCGCGTACACACGAGCGGACTTTACGGCAGACTTTGCCCGGCTGACTTTTCGTTGGACTTTATGACAGACTTTCCGAATGAACGGACTTGCCTACACAAAATCCACCAAAGTCCGTCGAATTCATACGTGATGACGTACGACCGGACTAAAACAAGGAAGTTCATAGCCAGTAGCCAAAAGCTGCCCTAGCGTGGCTTTTTGTCCGTCGAACTAGCATACAGACGAGTGGACTTTTCGACCGGACTCGAGTTCGATGGATAGATTTAAAACATGTTTCAAATCTAAGTCCGTCCAACTTTTGAGAAAACAAAGTCCGCTGGAGCCCACACACGATCGAATTGTCCGACGAAATCCCATCCGCCGGGCAAAGTCTGCCGGAAAAGTCCGCTCGTGTGTACGCGGCATTAGACACCACCAAGACATAAAAGGTATATGTTGCGGAGACGGGGAACAGAAATGTTCTCTGTTCGCTGACAATATTTTAATGTTCCTCTCCTCCCCGGTCACGTCCCTTCCCAATCTCTATCAGGTTCTATGACGCTTCACAGCTTTTTCAGGTCTCACGATAAATCACTCCTAATCTGAAGCCCTAAATTTAACTTTAGAACCGCAGACTGTAAAACTCCTTCAAAAGTCGTTCCAGTTCAAATTGCAGAAAGATAGACTTCCATATTCGGGAATTTTTGTAACCCCCACTCTACAGGCTCTGTACCAAGCCAACTATCCCCCTCATTATAGGAAACTGACAGCAGATCTATTGTTATGGGCTAAAAGCCCTCCGTCGTGGTTTGGCAGACTGTACTCCATTAAAATGAACCTCTTGCCGAGACTGTTGTATTTGTTCAGAACTCTTCCTATAGCTATCAATAGACCAGATCTTAAAGTTTTTCAGAAAAAGATAATGACATTTATTTGGGGAGATACAAGACCCAGGGTGAATAAGTGAACCCTCTACACCCCCAAAACTAAAGGGGGTTTGGGGGTCCCAGATTTGGTCAAATATTTTGAGGCAGCCCAATTGGCCCAATTAATCCGCTTCCACTCAGGGCTACCTCAACCATCCTGGATGAAATTGGAATCATCCCCATATCCCACAAAACCGATTAGTCATTTGTTGTGGCTTCATATGAAAGACAGACCGACCATATTGTGCCCTACATTATCTTTTTCATTGAGCTTGTGGGACAGATTACAAAAACCTTTTACTTTTCGTTCTACTCATGCTCCCTTAGCCCCGTTAACGGGCAATCCAGATTTCACCCCGGGTCTTAATCCTCAAAGATTATCATGGTGGACCAACAAGGGCCTGATTCGTATAGCTGACCTATGTGATCATAGAGGTATAATATCAAAACAATCTCTCATAGAAAAGCATCAGTTACCTAATACAGAATTCTATCATTACCTCCAAATAGTGCACTTCCTGAAAACTCTACAGCGCAAGTCCGATATCACGACTTCCACCCCAATGGAATATTTATGCGGGTCTTTTGATAAACATAAAGGCCACATATCCAAAATTTATAGTATCCTGACCTCTAAGACGGAAAAACTATTTTATATGCAAAAGTGGGAGCAGGATATAGAGGTAACGATGGAAATGGATACATGGTTTAATATGGCACAATTAGCCTCAAAAGGTTATATAAATACCTCTCTGATGGAGGCGAATTATAAAGTCTTGTTACGGTGGTATATGGTTCCGGCGAGAACTGCTACATATATCTCTGGCGCCTCCCCACTATGTTTCAGGGGATGTGGCAGGGAAGGTACAATATATCATACTTGGTGGACTTGCCCTAAAGTCAGACGATTTTGGATTTATAATTGTATCTACTCACTGACTCAAGTCAATCTAACCAAATCCCCACAACAGGTGCTACTGGGGGGTCAAGTGGAAGGAGTGCCTAGGCACACAAAAAAACTCATATCTTTTATCTTTACAGCATCTAGGATCGCGATTGCTAGATCCTGGAGAAAGCCTCTGATCCCCTTTGAATTGGTAAGAGGGAAACTGACGTGGATCATGATTAATGAACGCCTCTCGGCGATTCTTTTGGATAAACAGCGGGCTTTCGACAGGATTTGGGAACCATGGTGGTCCTATCTGTCTACGGCTTCGATAGATAATGGATCTTAGTGGAGATCCTTAGGGGTGCACTCAACCCCAACCCTTCCCCCAGCCTTTCTCTTCTCCCTCTTTCTCCTCTTTTCTCTTATCCTTTTCTTTCTCCTTTTGTTTGTCTTTGCAGGTTTTCCTGTTTCATGTCATTGTCCTAGTGATATTTGCAGAGGATCAAGATGTGATATTAGATTTATTAGTTATAAGTCGGGGGGGGGTGCTGGGGACCTCTCGTCCACAGTGTAGATCCCAAATGGGGTGGACCGGTGGGTCCCCGGCATCGTACCTTCTCTCCAAGGAACACATCTATAAAGATAGACAGATATATCTCCAAAGTAAGGACACTCTATATTCTGAATGTATTTGTACGAGATTGACAGGGACAGACTTAGCTGTGAACAACCAGATAGCCATTCTTACCTCATGCAAAGAAAGTAGAGATGTCATAATTTGCTAATGTAATCCTTGCAGGCCATGTTGGCCGAGATGTGTCTTCTTTTTTTATTCCCTTTTATATTCAAGGAATGTATATTGTATATTTTCTATATACTATTTTCAATAAAAACATTGGAAAGAAAGATCAGAGTCCAGGTCCTACATACTGTATCTATTTTTTCTGGGACCAGGAGGAAGGCCACATTGCAGTCTGAAAACTGACTTTCATTAACGTGTATGTTGCAGGCTGACAGTGCTAAGCCCCTTCCTTGTCATTAGCAGTAGTATTGTCAGTCATCCTCTTGAGTTCGTAATTGGGCTTCCTGTGTGATAGACCCGATAGGCAGCCCAACAGCCAACTGAGGGAGCACACAGGGCTGCTGCTAATTGGGATGTAGTGACTGAGTGTTGTTCGAATGCAGCAGAAAGTGCTCTTACTGTCAGGATCTCCAGTTAAGAAACTTTGTAAATTCACATAAATGTATTTACTTTAACCACTTCAGCCCCGGAAGATTTTACCCCCTTCCTGACCAGAGCATTTTTTGAGATTCGGCACTGCGTCGTTTTAGCTGACAATTGCGTGGTCGTGCGACGTTACACCAAAACAAAATTGACGTCCTTTTTTTCCCACAAATGGAGCCTTCTTTTGGTGGTATTTAATCACCTCTGCGTTTTTTATTTTTTGCGCTATAAACAAAAAAAGAGCGACAATTTATAAAAAAAAACAAAAAAAAACCATTTTTTTTTTTACATTTTGCTATAATAAATATCCTACCAAAAAATATATAAAACAAATTTCTTTCTCAGTTTAGACCGATATGTATTCTTCTACATATTTTTGCTAAAAAAATTTACAAAAAGCGTATATTGATTGGTTTGCGCAAATGTTATAGCGTCTACAATATACGGGATAGATTTATGGCATTTTTATTATTTTTTTTTCATAAAAATGGCGGCGATCTGCCATTTTTATTGTGACTGCGACATTATATCGGACACTTTTGACCCTATTTGGGACCATTGTCATTTATACAGCGATCGGTGCTATAAAAATGCACTGATTACTGTGTAAATGACACTGGCAGGGAAGAGGTTAAACACTAGGGGGCGATCAAGGGGTTAAGTATGTCCTAGGGAGTGATTCTAACTGTGGGGGGAGGGGCTTCCACTGACATGACAGCGATCACTACTCCCGATGACAGGGGGCAGTGGATCTCTGTCATGTCACTAGGCAGAACAGGGAAATGCCTTGTTTACATAGGCATCTCTCCGTTCTACCTCTCCACACCGCAATCGCGGGCCGCCGGCGAACTTCGAGTTCCCGGGACTCGATACAGGTACAGGTACACCCATTTGCCTGCCTGTGCCATTCTGCCGACATACATCTGTGTGCAGCAGTCGGTAAGCGGTTAAGTGTATCCAACCCCCAAAAATTATTGTATTGGAGCTCACCAGTCCTTAGATGTGCTGGTTGTATTCGTTTTCTCTTTTTAAGCTTTTTTTCCTTTATTTTTATAAATGTGGAATTACCTAAAGCAGGACATCCATGTGTTTCTTTTTTTTGTTTTTGTTTTCCGTCAGTCAACGGGCTGAATAAAAACAAAAAACTGACAGATTATTCTGGTTCCCTAAGCTCTCTTTACTTGGGGTTTCTTAAGACGCAGCTCAATGAACCAGAAGTATAGACAAAAGGGAGATAGAGGGTTCCAAACCCCCAAGAGCATCCATGGCACAGAACTAGTGTTGACAGCTGCTGACACCAGAAGCAATGCGGCCCCTTCTGTCTAACCTCAGAGACAAGCAGTTTGGAGAGAATGAGCTAAGCAGTTCAAAGGGAGGAGGCTTTCCACAGCTTCTTCTTGGCTTGGGTCACAAGACCCAACCAGGGAAGGACTTCTCACTCTGAACTGCCTGGTGCAGTGAATGGATTATGGAGGGGGAGAGTTGTACAAGGGAAGAACTGTACTAGGGGGAGAGCTGTACTGTATATTATCTGTACTGTGGGGAGATACTTGTACTTGAGGGAGATATCTGTATGGGGGAAAGATCTCTAGTGGGAGGGGGAGAGATCTCTAGTGGGAGGGGGAGAGATCTCTAGTGGGAGGGGGAGAGATCTGCACTGGGAAGGGATCTGTATTGAGGGCATATCTGCACTTCAGGGGAAATCCGTAATGGAGGGAGAGATCTGTATTTGACGGAGGATCTATACATCTGTACTGGAGCAAGATCTGTACTTGGGAGAGAGATCTGTACTTGTGGGGGAGATCTATACTGGGGCAGATCTGTAATGGGGATGTCACGTCTCAGGTGCGAGGCCGGATTGCCGAGAGGGCGCCTCTTGCGGCTAAGTGCAACGTTCCCCTGGGAGTGAGACAGGGAATACGGTGCCCAAAGGAGCACGGATTGCCGGTACTGCTGCTGGGTGAGCTGGTTAGCAGAGGGCAGCTGGGGTGCGCTGGGTGAGCTGAGTTGGCAGCCGTGTGAGGAGGGATCCCAGGTATGGAACAGCAGGGCAAACCAGGAACAGAGTCAATAGCCAGGCCAGGGGTCATACACAGTGCGGTCAGATGAGGTACAGAGGCGGAGACTGGAGAATGGTCAAAGTTCAAGCCGGGGTCAATGCAGGTGGAGAGCAGGAGTAGTTAAGCAAGCCGGGTAGGTAACTGGAATCAGATGCAGGTAAACAGGTACAGGAGACATGGGAAGCTGACGATAATCCAGCAACCTGCATATGTCAGCGGCAGGTTTAAATAGGCCAGAGGGTGCCAACAACTGTCTCGGTGCGCACGCTAACGCACGCGCATCTGCGCGCACCTGCGTGCAACCGTTGTTGCGCACCTGCATGCGCGAATGCGCATGGGGGTTCGCCTGGCGCAACCATGATGGGTACTGGCAGGATTACCCATGCTTCGGCCATTGCCCTGACAGGGGAAAAGCTCTGTACTGGGGGAAGATCTGTAATGGAGGCAGATTTGTACTTGGGGGATTACTGGAGGTTGGAAGTATACTTGGGGGAGATTTGTACTTGGGAAGTGATCTGTACGTGGGAAGTGATCTGTACTTGGGGAGGGATCTGTACTGGAGGGGGGAATCTGTATTGTAGGGGGGGGGTCATGTACTGGGGAGATCTGTAATAGGGAGAGATCCATAGTGGGGAAGATCTGTACTTGAGGGGAAATCTGTACAGGGGGTGATCTGTACTTGGGGGGAAATCTGTACAGGGGGCGATCTGTACTTGGGGGGAAATCTGTACAGGGGGCGATCTGTACTTGGAGAAAGATCTTTACTTCGGAAGAGATCTATACTGAGGCAGATCTGTACTAGGGGGGATCTGTACTGGGGAAGATCTATTGTTAGAGAGGAACTGTACTGGGGGGCATCTTTACTTGGGGCTGGACTGTACTTTGGGAAGATCTTTACTGGGGGAGATCTGAAATAGGGAGAGATCTGTACTGGGGGAGATCTGAAATAGGGAGAGATCTGTACTGGAGGAGATCTTTTTCTTGGAGGGGAACTGTACTGGGGGGGGGGGACATCTGTACTAGGGGAGATCTGAATTAAGGAAAATCTATAATGGTGGAGATCTTTACTTGGGGGGAGAGCTGTACTTGGGGAGATCTGTACTCAGGGGAAAACTGTAGTTGGGGGGAGATTTATGCTGGGGGGATCTGTACTGGGGGGAGAGCTGTACCGGGAGAGTTTTTACTAGGGGTGATCTGTGCTGGGGGGGGGGGGGCATTAGGGAAGGGCTGTAAAATAAAGATATAAAAAATGTATTTAAAAGGAAAGACAGGTCAATTTAAATTCAATGAATGTATTTTATAGGCCAAAAAAATGTTCTATTTACTTTGCCTGAGAAATTTAGTGACTGCTTGAATTCCCACATCTTAAAAAGTAACATACACCTTACACACATATATGTACAAGCTCAAACCCCCAAATTGTTTCATGTCACCGTTCTGTCAGCGTACAAAGAAATATGAAGATGTTGGCATTTCACGGAATAAACAACTACCATTTCAATTCTTGGCATTACAAGATGCGTACATGTTCCTATCAACAGCTATTTATGCTCTGATGGCCAGGAAAATATGGAGCATTCACAGTCAGGGACTACAAAGTGAACAAATCCCATTTTCATTTGCATTCTTTTTTTTTTTTTTATCACCTCCTCATCTACCAGCAAGTTTCATGATAATTTAACCACTTCAGCCCCGGAAGATTTGGCTGCTGAATGACCGGGCCATTTTTTGCGATTCGGCAAAGCGTCGTTTTAACTGACAATTGCGCGGTCGTGCGACATTGTACCCAAACAAAATTTATGTTCTTTTTTTCCCCACAAATAGAGCTTTCTTTTGGTGGTATTTGATCATCTCTGCAGCTTTTATTTTTTGTGCTATAAACAAAAAAAGAGCAACAATTTTGAAAAAAAAGCTATATTTTTTACTATAATAAATATCCCCCAAAAATATATAAAAAAAAAAAATAATTTTCCTCAGCTTACACCGATATGTATTCTTCTACATATTTTTGGTAAAAAAAATGCAATAAGTGTATATTGATTGGTTTGCGCAAAATATATATTATATATATATATATATTATAGCGTCTACAAAATAGGGGATAATTTTATGGCATTTTTATTATTATTTTTTTTATTAGTAATGGCGGCGATCTGCAATTTTTATCAGGACTGCGACATTATGGAGGACACATCGGACACTTTTGACACTATTCTGGGACCGTTGTCACTTATACAGCGATCAGTGCTATAAAAATGCACTGATTACAGTGTAAATGACACTGGCAGGGAAGGGGTTAAACACTAGGGGGCGATGAAGGGGTTACGTGTGTCCTAGGGAGTGATTCTAACTGTGGGGGGGAGGGGCTACCTAGGATATCACAGCGATCACAGCTCCCGATGACAGGGAGCAGTAGATCTCTGTCATTACACAAGGCAGAACGGGGAAATGCCTTGTTTACAAAGACATCTCCCCGTTCTACCTCTCCACACCGTAATCGCGGGCTGCCGGAGAACATCGAGTTCCCGGAACCCGCGGGCACGCTCCCGTGGCGTGCGTGTGCAAAAGGCGGCAAGTTTAAAGGGACGTACTTGTACGCCCATTTGCCTGCCTGTGCCATTCTGCCGACGTACATCTGTGTGCGGCGGTCGGCGAGCAGTTAAAGTAGACGTAAACCCAAACTCAATGACATCTAGTTCACTAATTACTGTATATCATAAACAATTGCATAGCTCCCAATTGCCCTGGTTTCCTTTGTCCTGTTTTCCTCCTCAACACCCCTCTTTGGTTTAATGTATAGATGCCTACAAACAAAATCCAGAATTTTAAGAAGAATTGTACTCTACCTAGCAAAAATTCAGTTTCAATGCTCTAATAATTGCCCGTGTCAGAAAAAAAAAAAATGCTTACTTGTCAATAGAGTCCAGTGTTGTCCTCCCAGCAGTCACAATTATCCCTTGCCACTCTTCTCTAAAGCTGGACATACGTAGCTGGATGGAAATTTGTCTGGTTCAACAGAAACTGGCCAAATTTCGATCCCTCTATGGCCATTCCCGTTCCTGATCAGTGTATTCCGGAGCTTCGCTGTCAAAATACAATGGCCTTACGCCAACATCATTGACTGAGATCCTGCACATGCGCAGGCATACCTGGGGTCTCTGTAAGGTCTTCGAGAGATTAGAGCGGCTGCTGTGTCATCAGGTGAGTATTTTTTACTCTGAGATGATACAGTAGGCTAAATGGTAACATATTATTTATAGGTCATCCTACACCTATCATTTAACCCAACATAATAGCCTATCCTACCCACACCAAACAACTGTATTTTCATTCCCCCCCCCACAGTTCACCCCCCCCCACAGTTATTACCTTTTCTTTCACTTGACCCTCCCTTCTGGATTGTAAGCTCTAACGAGCCGGGCCCTCTGATCCCTCCTGTATTGAATTGTATTGTAAGTGTACTGTCTGCCCCCATGTTGTAAAGCGCCGCACAAACTGTTGGCGCTCTATAAATCCTTTATAATAATATTAACTAGAAAAGGTACAATTTCTGGGGAAATTGTGAAAGTGTTCTTGCCTCTACAACTGGAGTGGGCGGAGTAACTGGGTGGGGTGGAGTGGCTTGAGTAACTGTGAAAAGTGTTAAAAAGCTTAATATTTTAAAAAGTATAAATAGTAGTAAAAAAGTTCCATCATTCGCTGAAAGAGCTGAACATTTTTTTCAAAAGTAATTTTTTTTTTCAAAAATGAATTTTTTTTCTTCAAAAATGATTTTTTTTTTCAAAAGTAATTTTTTTTTTCAAAGGTAATTTTTTTTTTCAAAGGTAATTTTTTTTTTTCAAAAATAATTTTTTTTTCGAAATTATTATTTTTTTTAAAGTAATTTTTTTTTCAAAAATAATTTTTTTTTTTCAAAAATATTTTTTTTTTTTCAAATATATTTTTTTTTCAAAAATAATTTTTTTTTTAAAAGTAATTTTTTTTTCAAAAATATTTTTTTTTTTTCAAAAATATTTTTTTTTTCAAAAATATTTTTTTTTTTTCAAAAATGATTTTTTTTTTTTCAAAAATTATTTTTTTACTTTTTTCAAAATTATTTTTTTTTTTCAAAAATATTTTTTTTTTTACATGGGGCGGTCATAATGTTTTGGCTGATCATGGGGTGGTCATAATGTTTTGGCTGATCATGGGGCGGTCATAATGTTTTGGCTGATCATGGGGTTGTCAGCTTTTGTCACTTCCCACTCTAGTTTTGAACATTTCGCCATTCATTCCTATGGGACCAATTTCGCCGCAAAAACGTCATTTCGTGGACCATTCGGCAAAACATTCCACAAAGTAATAACACACCAATCGGGAACAATCCGCTCGTTTCGGTATATTATTTGTCTCTGTAGTGTGAAAACTGTGGGAGGAGTCTACAAGCATTATCAAGTCTAGCAGATGAAGTCACATGCATTTGGGGTGTCTCAGCATCTTGTGTTTACAACCACTGTTTCCTAGCAACGCTCATGCCCTGTTTATGCTTCCCAAATACTGCTTCATCAAAACTGCCCCATCAGAATTACCCCATCAAAACTGCCCCATCATATTCCTCTATTATAAATCAGTACATGGTGTGTCTGTCCCCTCCCCCGGGCTCTGTAATCAGCTGAGATGCTCCAGCCACCTTCCCCCCTGTGTATAACAGAAGCTTTGGTAACCATGGCAACAAAACAAACACTAACAGTACACTCTGATTAATGGCTAAAATTTCCTGAAATTACCTCTAAACAAATGGCCGTATTTTAAAAACTATACATCCTACAGCAAAGATCTTTATATTGTGAGAATCACAAGACCCAGACCTAGATTTTGATGTATAGTATGTCTCTGAAATATTAAAAATGAAGGCACAGTCGCAGTTTAGAAATTGCCCTTCAAATTTGGAGGGGGCTAGAGTGTAGTTTCAATGAATGTCAATGGACGGCGTGAGTTGCAAACAAATGGTCATATTGTGAAAACTATCAGGACTATGGCTTAGCCGTGGACATGTTTAGTGGCAGCAGGGATAGCTGAACGTTTTGATATAAGATTTGTGTAGGTGGGCTTGAAAATGAGGGAGTGGCGGCAGTTTAGAAATCATGTTCTGATTTTCCAGCTTTTGTCATCTCCCACTCTAGTTTCCCCATTCATTCCTATGGGACCAATTTCGCCGCAAAAACGACGATATTTCGTGAACCATTCGGCGAAAAGTTCCACAAAGTAATAGCACACCATTCGGGAACAATCCGCACGTTTCGGTATATTACTTGTCTATGTAGTGTAAAAACTGTGGGAGGAGTTAGGGTGGTAAATTTGGCTATAATAATAAGAATAATATATATGTGAGATAACAGTAAGTTATTACTGTTATAACAGTAAGTTATTAAGTGTTCTTGCTATGCAAGAACACTTAATAACTAGAAAAGGTACAATTTCTGGGGAAATTGTGAAAGTGTTCTTGCCTCTACAACTGGAGTGGGCGGAGTAACTGGGTGGGGTGGAGTGGCTTGAGTAACTGTGAAAAATGTTAAAAAGCTTAATATTTTAAAAAGTATAAATAGTAGTAAAAAAGTTCCATCATTCGCTGAAAGAGCTGAACATTTTTTTCAAAAGTAATTTTTTTTTTCAAAAATGAATTTTTTTTAATCAAAAATGATTTTTTTTTCTTCAAAAATGATTTTTTTTTTCAAAAGTAATTTTTTTTTTCAAAGGTAATTTTTTTTTTCAAAAATGAATTTTTTTATTTCAAAAATATTTTTTTTTTCGAAATTATTATTTTTTTTAAAGTAATTTTTTTTTCAAAAATATTTTTTTTTTTTCAAAAATATTTTTTTTTTTCAAAAAAATTTTTTTTAAAAATAATTTTTTTTTTAAAAGAAATTTTTTTTTCAAAAATATTTTTTTTTTCAAAAATAATTTTTTTTCTTCAAAAATATTTTTTTTTTCAAAAATATTTTTTTTTTTTTTCAAAAATGATTTTTTTTTTTCAAAAATTATTTTTTTACTTTTTTCAAAAATTTTTTTTTTTTTTCAAAAATATTTTTTTTTTTTACATGGGGCGGTCATAATGTTTTGGCTGATCATGGGGTGGTCATAATGTTTTGGCTGATCATGGGGTTGTCAGCTTTTGTCACTTCCCACTCTAGTTTTGAACATTTCGCCATTCATTCCTATGGGACCAATTTCGCCGCAAAAACGTCATTTCGTGGACCATTCGGCAAAACATTCCACAAAGTAATAACACACCAATCGGGAACAATCCGCTCGTTTCGGTATATTACTTGTCTCTGTAGTGTGAAAACTGTGGGAGGAGTCTACAAGCATTATCAAGTCTAGCAGATGAAGTCACATGCATTTGGAGTGTCTCAGCATCTTGTGTTTACAACCACTGTTTCCTAGCAACGCTCATGCCCTGTTTATGCTTCCCAAATACTGCTTCATCAAAACTGCCCCATCAGAATTACCCCATCAAAACTGCCCCATCATATTCCTCTATTATAAATCAGTACATGGTGTGTCTGTCCCCTCCCCCGGGCTCTGTAATCAGCTGAGATGCTCCAGCCACCTTCCCCCCCTGTGTATAACAGAAGCTTTGGTAACCATGGCAACAAAACAAACACTAACAGTACACTCTGATTAATGGCTAAAATTTCCTGAAATGACCTCTAAACAAATGGCCGTATTTTAAAAACTATACATCCTACAGCGAAGATCTTTATATTGTGAGAATCACAAGACCCAGACCTAGATTTTGATGTATAGTATGTCTCTGAAATATTAAAAATGAAGGCACAGTCGCAGTTTAGAAATTGCCCTTCAAATTTGGAGGGGGCTAGAGTGTAGTTTCAATGAATGTCAATGGACGGCGTGAGTTGCAAACAAATGGTCATATTGTGAAAACTATCAGGACTATGGCTTAGCCGTGGACATGTTTAGTGGCAGCAGGGATAGCTGAACGTTTTGATATAAGATTTGTGTAGGTGGGCTTGAAAATGAGGGAGTGGTGGCAGTTTAGAAATCATGTTCTGATTTTCCAGCTTTTGTCATCTCCCACTCTAGTTTCCCCATTCATTCCTAAGGGACCAATTTCGCCGCAAAAACGATGATATTTCGTGAACCATTCGGTGAAACGTTCCACAAAGTAATAGCACACCATTTGGGAACAATCCGCACGTTTCGGTATATTACTTGTCTATGTAGTGTAAAAACTGTGGGAGGAGTTAGGGTGGTAAATTTGGCTATAATAATAAGAATAATATATATGTGAGATAACAGTAAGTGGTCTTGCTATGCAAGAACACTTAATAACTAGAAAAGGTACAATTTCTGGGGAAATTGTGAAAGTGTTCTTGCCTCTACAACTGGAGTGGGCGGAGTAACTGGGTGGGGTGGAGTGGCTTGAGTAACTGTGAAAAGTGTTAAAAAGCTTAATATTTTAAAAAGTATAAATAGTAGTAAAAAAGTTCCATCATTCGCTGAAAGAGCTGAACATTTTTTTCAAAAGTAATTTTTTTTTTCAAAAATGAATTTTTTTTAATCAAAAATGATTTTTTTTTCTTCAAAAATGATTTTTTTTTTCAAAAGTAATTTTTTTTTTCAAAGGTAATTTTTTTATTTCAAAAATAATTTTTTTTTTTCAAAAATAATTTTTTTTTTTCAAAAATAATTTTTTTTTTAAAAGTAATTTTTTTTTCAAAAATATTTTTTTTTTTTCAAAAATGATTTTTTTTTTTTCAAAAATGATTTTTTTTTTTTCAAAAATTATTTTTTTACTTTTTTCAAAAATTTTTTTTTTTTTTCAAAAATATTTTTTTTTTTACATGGGGCGGTCATAATGTTTTGGCTGATCATGGGGTGGTCATAATGTTTTGACTGATCATGGGGTTGTCAGCTTTTGTCACTTCCCACTCTAGTTTTGAACATTTCGCCATTCATTCCTATGGGACCAATTTCGCCGCAAAAACGTCATTTCGTGGACCATTCGGCAAAACATTCCACAAAGTAATAACACGCCAATCGGGAACAATCCGCTCGTTTCGGTATATTACTTGTCTCTGTAGTGTGAAAACTGTGGGAGGAGTCTACAAGCATTATCAAGTCTAGCAGATGAAGTCACATGCATTTGGAGTGTCTCAGCATCTTGTGTTTACAACCACTGTTTCCTAGCAACGCTCATGCCCTGTTTATGCTTCCCAAATACTGCTTCATCAAAACTGCCCCATCAGAATTACCCCATCAAAACTGCCCCATCATATTCCTCTATTATAAATCAGTACATGGTGTGTCTGTCCCCTCCCCCGGGCTCTGTAATCAGCTGAGATGCTCCAGCCACCTTCCCCCCCTGTGTATAACAGAAGCTTTGGTAACCATGGCAACAAAACAAACACTAACAGTACACTCTGATTAATGGCTAAAATTTCCTGAAATGACCTCTAAACAAATGGCCGTATTTTAAAAACTATACATCCTACAGCGAAGATCTTTATATTGTGAGAATCACAAGACCCAGACCTAGATTTTGATGTATAGTATGTCTCTGAAATATTAAAAATGAAGGCACAGTCGCAGTTTAGAAATTGCCCTTCAAATTTGGAGGGGGCTAGAGTGTAGTTTCAATGAATGTCAATGGACGGCGTGAGTTGCAAACAAATGGTCATATTGTGAAAACTATCAGGACTATGGCTTAGCCGTGGACATGTTTAGTGGCAGCAGGGATAGCTGAACGTTTTGATATAAGATTTGTGTAGGTGGGCTTGCAAATGAGGGAGTGGTGGCAGTTTAGAAATCATGTTCTGATTTTTCAGCTTTTGTCATCTCCCACTCTAGTTTCCCCATTCATTCCTATGGGACCAATTTCGCCGCAAAAACGACGATATTTCGTGAACCATTCGGCGAAACGTTCCACAAAGTAATAGCACACCATTTGGGAACAATCCGCACGTTTCGGTATATTACTTGTCTATGTAGTGTAAAAACTGTGGGAGGAGTTAGGGTGGTAAATTTGGCTATAATAATAAGAATAATATATATGTGAGATAACAGTAAGTGGTCTTGCTATGCAAGAACACTTAATAAAGGTAAAGTGTAAGTTCACATTAAATGAGAAGGTTGCCTAACACCCTACACCAGTGGTCACGAAATGGTGGACCGCGGTCAGGACCCAGGTCGAGTGACGCTCCTGCCCGGACCATCAGCCCACCAGTCTGCAGCGCCGGATTCACAGCATTAAAGTAGGTATTTGCCAGCACACCATGGATCGACAAAAAGTAGCGTCCAAACGGATTATTTATGGCATGATCACAACACAAGGAGTGTGCAAGGTTTCGGAGTCACGCAGGACCCTTTCGTCAGGCAGGTGAGGATTTACAGCATTGGTGCCAGATCCCAGCTGGTGCCCTAGCAACCAATGGTGTCACATGTGTACCCCCCCCTGCAGCAAGCTTCTCCCCCCAGGTCCCACCCCTGCAGCAAGCTTCTCTCCCCAGCTCCCACCCCCTGCAGCTTGCTTCTTCTCCAGCTCCCCCCTCCCCCACCTTCCTGACTACAAGGACACATCTATCGGGTATAGGTACACTGTTCACCTTGATGGGCTCTACCAGTCTATAGGTGAACTATGATGGATTACAACTGATCTATAAGGATATTGTAATGGGGGAACCCGATCTATGGGGGCACTTTGATGGGCACACCTGATGTAAAGGGGCACTCTGATGAATACTCCTTATGTAGGGGCACTCTGATGGCATACCTGATATAAAGGGGAACTCTGATGTGGGCAACTGATGTGAGGAGACATTAAGATGGGCACACCTGATGAAAAGGGGCACTCTGATTGGGACAACTTATGTAAAAATGCACTCTGGTGGGCACACCTGATGTAAAGGGGCACTCTGATTGAGACACTTTATGTAAGGGGGCACTCTGATTGGCAGCACCTGATGTAATGAGGCATGCTGATGGAGGCACCTGATGTAATGGGCACTCTGATGGGACACCTGATGGGGGCACTCTGATGGGGGCACCTGATGGGCCAGTCTGATGGGGGCATTCTGATGGGGGCACCTGATGTAATGGGGCACTCCGATGGGGGCACCTGATGGGGCACTCTGATGGGGGCACCTGATGGGGCACTCTGATGGGGGCACCTGATGTAATGGGGCACTCTGATGGGGGAAACCTGATATATTTTTGATAGACATACAATGACTAACTACAATCTTTCTGAGACATAGCACAAACTTGAGATGTGGACCTCAGCTGGAAGAAAATTTTGGCGACAGGACCTTGAATTTGAATTCATTACCCCTGCCCTACACCCTACCCACCCCTCCAGTCCTTGCTGCACTTACCTCCATGAGTAATTAGCTATCACTGCCCATGTAGCCAGTGCAGTTACACTATGCTAACAGGGGACAGGCTTTTCTACCAAGGCTATGGCTACTAAAAAACGAACTGTGAGACCTTTCATCATACCTTTTGATGAGATGTGCCTGGAATCTATTTAGATGATTTCAACTGAAAGTTCAGTTAGGCCTTAAATCTCCCTTATTCATCCAACCATCTACATTCATTGTGATAACTGTATAATGAACGGTATGGAAATTATGAGTGATAAAACTTTTTGAAACCTTTCTGATAAAAAATGCTGGTGAAATGATAGGATGCAAAGACCTTGAAGACATCTTTTTCCCCATGAAGATAGAAGGGCTTGCTAAAGCTTTTGAAGCAGGCTTTGCTTAATGGCCCCTCAAAGTCTTTTAAATATCTTTACTTTTAATTTAATGATCATAAGGAAAAAAAAAATAAATGCAAAGCCACTATACATTTTATTTAAATCTGAAATCCACGCAGACATAATAGACACAAATCAATGCAGCTCTGTATTCATTAATATATTATTAAATGTATTGTTTGAAATGCAAGCAGTGTAAGTACCTGAATGTGACCTGGTATCAGCCTTCTGCAGTCCCTGTATAGAAGAACTGCAGTGTGGGAGGAAGAAGCACCACAAATAGCCAGTTCATATGCTGATACGTAGTATGCTGACAGAAGGAAACCAGAGTGACAGAAAGATGAGCTCATCACTGTGCTGCTTCTCCTTTCACTGTCCAGTCACAGGCAGGGGGAGGTCCAGTAAGACCAGGAGGCAGTAAGTTGAATGATGCCAGCCATGTAACTGAGGACATCTAGTGGCAAAATAAGTACTGCTGGGGCAATCTGAATTGACCACTAAAATTGCAAACCCTGTTTTTGATATTTTATCTTTACTGGGCTATTCATTTTTATCCTATTTTTGTATTTTAGTTCCAATTTTAGTTGTTTTAACATACACTATATTGTCAAAAGTTTTGTGATGGCTGCTTGTACATACACATGAGCCTTCCCAGAAGAGTTGAAGCTGTTATAGCTGCAAAGGGTGGGCCAACCAAATACTGAACCCTACGGACTAAGACTGGGATGCCATTAAAGTTCATGTGTGTGCAAAGGCAGGCGTCCCAATACTTTTGACAATATTGTGTATATTTGTTTGCAGTTTCACTCTAAATATAGCATTAATGAAATCAAATTATTCCACTAAATATGTTGTCATGTTTACTTCTAATTTTAACATTGACGCATATTTGAGAATTCAGCCCATGGGTGTTAACCAGGGGTCTCAAACTGGCGGCCCTCCAGCTGTTGCAAAACTACAAGTCCCATAAGGCATTGCAAGGCTGACAGTTACAAGCATGACTCCCACAGGCAGAAGCTTTACGGGACTTGTAGTTTCGCAACAGCTGGAGGGCCACCAGCCCAGTTTGAGATCCCTGGTGTTAACAGTATATACAATATATACTGTATTCTATACACCTCCATGTAGACTTTGTTTTCATTATTCAGTATTAATTGCATTCTATAGCATGTTTCAAATTGATTGGTGACCACACAGTATTATATAATAAAATGAAGGCTGTCCAATACAGAAAATCATTTTATTGAAGTAACTCGTAAGTTTCAAGGATAACAGTTGAAATTTTAGGGACTTATCTCCCTGGTTGGTGGAATTATTGGGCGCATGACATTTGAAAGGACTTCAGTGATCACAATTCTTACCATTATATTGGTTTGTATTTCTTTATAGTGCCAGTGCCAAGGTTTCCATGTAATCAAATAAAAGAGATTAGAACATCAAACAAACTATTGCTGTATGCCATGCTACAAAACCTTTTAGAATGCTCCGTGTGCTCATTCGGATTATTTCCATTACCAAACATTTTGATACAAAATATTAAAGAGAGTCGGATAGAAATAGCCATTTGTAAGAATTGGAATCTTCCTACATGTTTATGATAATGTAACCTTATCTCAAGGATGGTGTACAGTATTTCACAAAAGTAAGTACACCTCTCATATTTTTGTAAATATTTTATTCTATCTTTTCATGTGACAACACTGAAGAAATGACACTTTGCTACAATGTAAAGTAGTGAGTGTACAGCTTGTATAACAGTGTAAATTTGCTGCCCCCTCAAAATAACGCAACACACAGTCATTAATGTCTATTAGAGAAAAGATGTCATCCCATTGCCAAGTTTTAAAGCATATCTGAACCCAAGAAGAAAAATTATTAGTATTTCTGCTTACCGGTCCTTAGATGTGGTGGCTACATTTGTTTTCTCTTTTTCATACTTCTTTTTTTTTCCTTTATTCAAACCTGATAATCCTGCTATTAACTCACTTCCTGTCCAAGGGTGACAATCGTACTGATAAAAACTGCCAGCGCTCACGTGATAGGGAAAATATAATAGAGAAATGCTTAGCTCGAAAAAAAACTTCTTCTGCATTCCAATCAAATTAAGAGTCCTCCCCGGCCTTCCAAATCTCATCAGAACAGGAAAATATTGAATATCGAAATAACAGAAAAAAGAGAGAACACCGGCCTAGTGCAACACCGCAGTCACCTCTTGAAAAGTTAATAAAATACTCACAAAGAGATCAAATCACAAGCATATCATCTTATCCCAAATCATGGGTGTCTTGACATTTCCAGAAGCCGTGATCAAAAGAAAAACATCATTAGCAACTACAACAAGGTTCAATGAATGCAGGTCACTGACGCGTTTTGAGGGGACAAGCTCTTTTCCTCAAAGCTAACCTGCATGCATACATGCTTGCCTTTAAAGTGGTTGTAAACCCTTTTCAACCTTTACAACCACTTTAAACTACAATTATAGGCTTGCTACAGGCAAGCCTATAATTAGGCTTGCCTGTAGCTGCACTGGATATCTCCTAAACCTGCACGGTCTAGGAGATATCCCTGTATTTGCATGTGCCGACGTCATCCGGCACATGCGCACTTAAGCCAACTGAAGCAACGGCACGCACGTGCCGTTGCTTCAGTTGCACTGTGCCGTTCGCGGCGGCTTCCGTGCGCATGCAATCACAGCGCCGGAGCCGTGATACCCCCAAAAGCAAGCCCCAGGCAACATGCCGGCAGCCTGAGGGGGAGAAGAGGGCGGCTGCGGGGGCTTCGTTCTCGGGTTAGTAATTCATAATGAGCTAGTATGCTATGCATACTAGCTCATTATGCCTTTATCTTGCAGGGTGTGTTTTTAATTTTTTTTTGCAGGAGGGTTTACTTCCTCTTTAAAGGGGAACGTCAGTCTGCCTACCAGGTGGATCTGCCCACCCCTTGGGCACAAGATTTGTGGGTGGATGAACAACTTTTTTTTGCCCTTCTCAAACATATACCATAAACCGTTTTTAAGAATAAACAGATATAATTGGAGCAAATAAAAGAAATGTATTGTTAGAGTTTACATGCACTTTAAAGTACCCAGTGAAGTGACTCGCCTAAGGTGATATACTTCGACTGAACAAATCCTCCTACATAAGTTGTACCTGTTTATTCACAGCCATCTCTTCTCTACAGTCATTCAAAGTTAAGAATTTACTCAAGATTTCTGAGCTTCAGAAGGCAAGGGGTAGGGATCTGATGTCATACACTGCACATTATAGAGCATCTGAGACCTGAGTGGAGGTAATGGACACACCCCATCCTACACAGTCTCATAGGGAAACATGCACAGCTGAGGCTGTCAATCACCTACTGTGTGCTGGACAGGGGGTTAGGGCCATCTCCCGGGATTCTGTGGACTCAACATAGATTGTCAAACATGACTTATCTAGATAGCAGAGAGAAGAGAGAGAAGATAGGAAACACACTAGTTGCTCTAGACTGAGGCTAAACATGCTATAGAAGGATGTGCTGTATTCATTTTTCATTTCAGAGCTTTACAACCAATTTAAGACAGACTTTCTCAACCTTTTTACCCAAGACAAACCCTTAAAATAATTTTCTGGTCTTGGGGTCAGAGGGAAGGATGACCCTTACAGTGGTGGTCAGAATGTCACACATACAGACAGCTTAAAAAATGGTTACTGGTGTCATGTTACTGGCTCTGCTAAGTGGTATTGGACTCGGAATTATGCAGGCACCATCAGATGGGAGCCAGTTCAGCCACAGCTGAAGAAACCCCTAGTAATCTCTTTAGGAACCCTGCTTAAAAATGTTTCTTTTAAAGCATGCATGAAGCATTACCTGTCTCGGGGCTTATAATGGATCAGTGATCGATAGGAGGACAGACACCAGTTCCTCCACAGTGGCAGATATTGGCTTGCTGATGCAGGGCTGTGTGCCTAGGTCCAACTCTCTGTGCACAGCCCTGAGCTCCAACCTACCCTACTCCAGGTTCTCATTACTGTAGTGGGTCTCCGGCAGTTGCCTGGAGGGTTTCCCAAATATTTAGCACTTTCCCAGCCACCTTCTGGATGCCTTTTCCAGGCGATTGGCTGGGGCATAATAAGTATTCACACTGATCATTTCAGTCTCCCTGCCCTATATTCTGGAAAGTTTTTTCAGAGGCAGGTGGGAGGAATCAAACTCTCGGCTCAGGAAACCCTGACCAGACAAAAACAGTCAATCACTGTTCCACTCACTACAATGAAACCAATAACAACTTTTAACTATTAGCTTAACTAAAGGAAGGTGCTACTCCTGCTTTAAGGCATCTAAGGAGGATGACCTGTCTCTAGGCTTATAATTGACTGGTGGTAGTGTGACGGACCACCTGGCACCCCGCCTGGGTGCCTCTGGCAAAATACAGCTTTCTTCACTTTGTAACCAGGAACAAGGTATTATAGCTGAGAATTCAATGAACTGGACGACATTAGCTTAGGTGCAAACAGGAACTCTTTATTGTAAATTCACAAAGATCACATTATCCTAAACAATGCAAACTTTAAACAGTAATATCACCAGTACATCCAACAGTACATCCAATGAACAGCTAACAGTAACCTTATCAAACAGTGATCTAATTAACAGTAAGCAGACAGGCACCCAGACCAGCTTTGATTAGTCAAGGATCCCACAGACTGTCCGGCAACAAGTCCACCGCCCTGGATATACAAAGTACCTTTCAGGTGTTTGGCTTTCACTTGTGTAATCTATCCACCAGAAAAGTCATCATAACTCATCCAATGTTCCAGCAGTTGGAAAAAAGTGGAATTAATTTATCTTCATAGATTTCTTAAGGGAGATCGCTGATAAAAAAAAATCTGTCCCAAGTGGAGGAGCTTCTCCAACCCAGTCTGCAGGATTGCCACTAAATTTCCTCTGACCAGTCACCTGTGCAAGATTAATATTACATCTTTCCATCCACTCCAGAAGGGAAGCTTTATTGTCTTTATTCAGAGAATGAATACAGGCCTCGCTCTCGGTGTTCAGCGTGTTGTTTTCCATCATTAGAGAACGATCTGCTCTCTCCATAGGATCAGAGGCTGGGAGCAGGAGAAGCAGACAAATTCCCCAGTTTCCCCCATGGACCATAATCAATGGGGTAGAAGGCTAGCCTCTAGTGCACTCCAAAAGCCCCTGTCCCGGTTGGGTCTGTCACAGGTGGATTACGATAAAAGCAAAGCTGGCAGCTGCCCAAGGCCCCAGACTCCATGGGGGGCTATGGGGAAGCTGGGGGTAGTCATGGTGCCTTGACCAAGCTGAACTGTACAGCTCACTGCTCCATAAAAATAATGATGCTCAGTGGACAGCTTTTTAAAAAAGAGAAAAATGCTGTACTACATGATCAAAAATAATTCTTGTATGTCAACTCTAAATTTGTTCAAGCAATGGGTTAGAAAGAAAAAATGTAAAGATTGCCAAATTTTTGAGAAACAATAACATTCACGAGAATTCAACCAGCAGTGGGACTCATTTTGATTGAACTCAAATAATTAAATTAAACGAAATGAACATGTACACATCCCTTCTCAACACAGCAAGAAATCCTAATCAATGGTAAAAGGGGGGAAAAAAGTAATTAAAGCAGAAATAAAGTATCGAAGACTTCTCAGAACCAAGCGTAGATATCAGGTAGAAGATAATTGCTGTTCCAAGTAAGTTTTCTATAATTGGTTTCGTTCAGGGTGAGAGCCCGAGAAAAGCCATTTTTTGCTTGTTATGTTTTGTTTGGCTTTTCCCTGTGCACAGCGCCGATCTAATAAATACAAGACAGCCTCACATCTCGTGTGTAGTGTTTGGAAAGAACAGATTTCGGGATTATAGTAAATCTTGGACTATTACGTTCTTGTCTCTGAGAGGAATTCAAATGAAGAGATGGTAATCAAAAATGCTTTGGTGGTAGGAGAGTGGGAAGAGTACCATCTCTATAGTGCATCAGTTAAACATTTACTTAAAAAGCAGCTACTCTATGGTTGAGAAGAAAAAACAAATCCTTACGGGTGCTCAATGTACATTGCAAGGAATTTAAACTTTATAGCAAATTCCTATCTTGTTTCACCAGGCCGATTCTGAATTGCGCCCTGTGCTCCTTCATCCAGAGTGGGGGGCACTCTAATGCAGGAAGTGTGTTACTGGGCAGATCACCAGGTGAAAACAGAGGGAAAAATGCTCATCTACATACAACTGTCTGCTCCCTTCACCTGCCTTGAATCCTACATTTACCCCCCAATGGACACCTACCTACCTGCAGTATGTTCTCACCTATACTGTGTCTCCTTGTCACAGCCACCTACCTGCACTCAGGTGTAAGATTTACACAGTATAAACTGCCTGAGCAGATTACTGTAACTCTAGATCAGGGTTTCTCAACCAGGGTTCTGTGGAACCTTGGGTTCCTCCAAAGGTTGCTAGGGGTTCCTTGAGCAATGAAAAGTTTTTAACTCCCGGTAACCACTGATATCATTTGTCTTATTTTTTGTCTGTAAGCGGGCAGTTTTCTTCCTGGTCAACAATGTAAAAGTGTTGAGAATAAAATTATTTTGGAGAAAGACAGAGCTTCCTCCAAGGGGATGGGATTTTAATGGAGACAACAATGTCTGTTACTAAGGTAAACACGCAGTTAATGAGAGTTTATTTAAGAAAGTATTACATTTATTATCGCATGATAGCATAAACAATACACATAGTTAAAGTTGCACATAAACCATAGGTGATACTGGATACATGAAATAGCAAGATGCTTGAGTATGCAGAAGGACCAACATGTTTCACAGATTCCTGCTTCTTCAAAGGCACCGTATGCATCTACAATTTGATCTGGATTACATAAAACATGTCATTAATAATTTCATCTTGGGAATCATGAATGATAATCACTTTATTGCTTAGATGTGCGTGCTTACCCAGTTTGAGAAAAGAGATGCTTACACGGACGAGTGCGACATGATGCCATGATTAGGACTCGGCCAAGGAGAGCCAACCAGCTGTAACAGCTACCCAGTGGAAGCCAGATCCATCCGGGTTGGACAGTGGGGGTATCGGATCGCGCAAATACCAGGGTGATAATTAATACCAATATTCTGAAAATTTAAATTTGAGTTTATAGGAAAGCATCTTGAGGCAATTCACATAAACTAATAAGTAATTAGCATAAAAGTATATATAGCGAGCCAACATATCACAAGATATGTATTGCACGCTCAAGTATTGATAGACAAGGGGGAACATGTTAGTCAATGTTTCAAAAAAGAAATTACAAGGTTAGCCCAGAATGAGCCACACTGTAATGGAAAAACCTGATAAATAAATAAAATCAGGTGTATAAATATAAATATGGGTAGAAGGGGAACTAAAAAATCTATTTTGAATGGGTGTATCTAAAGGTATACACATTATGATGGTCAGCATGGTGATTACATAAGGGCGGCAGCCTACCTAATTAAGGGAGAGATAACTAGTGTTATTTAGCAGCAATAGCATGAAAAATAGCGGAAATATCTAATATAGAATATAAGAATTTACCATATTGAGCAGCAGGTTATAGGTGTGCAGCTCCCACATGCCCCATAGCTGAGGCAGTGTGGTCCCAGATACCAGGGGAGAGAGGGGGGAAAGGGATAAAGGATAAGCTGAACCATATGTTTGCTAGGGTGTAATCACAATGGCTGAAAGCCACATCAAACTGACAGTACATAGTATGAAACCATAATACAAAAGGAAGGGGACCGATGATTACCTGATGAGCGCCGTCCGTATTGACAAGTCCCGGTGGATGTGTAATCATCCACTGTGCAGTGTGATAGAGAACCACCTAATGCATGTGACGGCGGAGACACTGTCACCGCCGTCTTAAATGTGTGTGATCCCACCGGAAGCAAAGGGTCAAAATGACCCTTGACTTTACTTCCGGGGCGGGAGCCCCTGACTGTGCGCCTGCACCAAAGACCGAGGACACGGCCGTTAGTGCGCAGGTGCCCAACTCGCTCGCAATAGACGTGCGGAAGGGATGAGGGAGGGAAAAAGTAGATGTCCCTACCCTCCGCCAGGGGCACCCGAATAGCCCCACTTAATACCAATGTTACAGGAGGCCAATAAACCAAATCCAAAGCACGGAACATCACGCCGTCCAAAAGCATCCAAAGTGCCAAAAATAAATATAAATGGACAATTGAAATAAGCATCAATTAATCATCAAGAAATATACAAACAACATCTTAGAAGCACAAGAACATACATGTAAACATGTGCTTCTTTGTGTGCAGAAACACAAAATATCAAACCAGAAAAACAGCAATCAATATAAGGGTCACAATGTGGGAGGAAAAGGGGGGGGGGGAAACGGGGGGGGAGAAGGGAAGGGACAGCGCTGAAAAAATAAAAATAAAATAAAAAGAGAAGGAAGTGGAGAAAAAGAAGAAGAGTTAAAAGAAATAATAACCAATAATCAAGTAGTCAAGGAATGATGATAATGAAAATTTAACTAATCATATACAATACATATAGCTATGAGCCACACGAGAATTGGAAACATCAATATCAAATTGGACACAGATCAAAATACCAACATTGGTTATGTATCAGTTAGTATATGGTACAATAAATGTTTCTCATAGGGTAAGGGTAGTTGATCTCATATTATATTTAGTTCCTATTGATGAAAAACTATAATGCTTATACCACTGGGGAAGGTATGATAATGTAGGGTACCAATATATTTTGATAGATTAGTGAAGCTATAAATATCCTAAATATAATTACAGGGTTACAGAAAGGGTTTAAACGATAAGGCTGTATTTAGCCCAGGTGGATAAATGGCTCTTTGATTAAATATCCATCTAGTTTCTTGCTGGAGAATCTTTTTATCGAAGTCCCCCTCCATCTGATTTTGAGATCACCTCTAATGCAAAGAAAGATATAAAAGTTGGGTCATAGCTATGATTTAATCCCACATGTTTGCATATTGGGGTGAATAATAGTCCCGCATCTAGGTAATAGAGATGGTCTTTAATGCGTTTAGCGAATTCATCTTCCCAATGTAAAATGCGCCACATAGGCACATTGCAAGATAAGCAATACCAATAGTTCCACAGTCTGCATATGTTTTAGATTTATAGTAACCTCCTCTTGGTAGGGGGCAACCTGTGCCTTCCCTAATCCAAGGACATTGGTCACAGTGACCACATTTAAAAGTACCCTTTCCACCAACCGCTCCAAAAAGGGGAGCAAGGTCGTCTATAAGTGATCTCTGGTCTGTCTGCCACATATTTAGATATAACAGGGTCCTCCGATAGAAAATGCCAGTTGTTCTCTATCAGTTTCCGGAATATGTCCTGATGTGCACTGAAGGTACTAACAAGTTGTGTTGTAGAGTTAGTCTCACGCGCTAAAGCAAATACATGTGTCATTAATTTTCAAAACAAAGACGCGTGACTACTTGATTATTGGTTATTATTTCTTTTATTCTTTTATTATTTCTTTTAACACTGGTTTTCTCCCCTTTCTTCTCTTTTTATTTTATTTTTATTTTTCCAGCTCTGGCCCTTCACTTCTTCCCCCCCCACCTTTTTTTCCTCCCACATTGTGACCCTTATATTGATTGCTGTTTTTCTGGTTTGATATTTTGTGTTTCTGCACACAAAGAAGCACGTGTTTACATGTATGTTCTTGTGCTTCTAAGACGTTGTTTGTATATTTCTTGATGATTAATTGATGCTTATTTCAATTGTCCATTTATATTTATATTTGGCACTTTGGATGTTTTCGGAAGGCGTGATGTTCCGTGCTTTGGATTTGGTTTATTGGCCTCCTGTAACATTGGTATTAAGTGGGGCTATTCGGGTGCCCCTGGCGGAGGGTAGGGACATCTACTTTTTCCCTCCCTCATCCCTTCAGCATGCCTATTGCGAGCGAGTTGGGCACCTGCGCACTAAGGGCCGTGTCCTCGGTCTTTGGCGCAGGCGCGCAGTCAGGGGCTCCCGCCCCGGAAGTAAAGTCAAGGGTCATTTTGACCCTTTGCTTCCGGTGGGATCACACACATTTAAGACGGCGGTGACAGTGTCTCCGCTGTCACATGCATTAGGTGGTTCTCTATCACACTGCACAGTGGATGATTACACATCCACCGGGACTTGTCAATACGGACGGCGCTCATCAGGTACTCATCGGTCCCTTTCCTTTTGTACTACGGTTTCATACTACGTACTGTCAGCTTGATATGGCTTTCAGCCATTGTGATTACACCGTAGCAAACACATGGTTCAGCTAATCCTTTATCCCTTTCCTCCCTCTCTCCACTTGTATCTGGGACCACACTGCCTCAGCTATGGGGCATGTGGGAGCTGCACACCTATAACCTGCTGCTCAATATGGTAAATTCTTATATTCTATATTAGATATTTCCGCTATTTTTCATGCTATTGCAGCTAAATAACACTAGTTATCTCTCCCTTAATTAGGTAGGCTGCCGCTCTTATGTAATCACCATGCTGACCATCATAATGTGTATACCTTTAGATACACCCATTCAAAATAGATTTTTTAGTTCCCCTTCTACCCATATTTATATTTATACACCTGATACTATTTATTTATTTATCAGGTTTTACCATTACAGTGTGGCTCATTCTGGGCTAACCTTGTAATTTCTTTTTTGAAACATTGACTAACATGTTCCCCCTTGTCTATCAATACTTGAGCGTGCAATACATATCTTGTGATATGTTGGCTCGCTATTTATACTTTAATGCTAATTACTTATTAGTTTATGTGAATTGCCTCAAGATGCTTTCCTATAAACTCAAATTTAAATTTTCAGAATATTGGTATTAATTATCACCCTGGTATTTGCGCGATCCGATACCCCCACTGTCCAACCCGGATGGATCTGGCTTCCACTGGGTAGCTGTTACAGCTGGTTGGCCATCCTTGGCCGAGTCCTAATCATGGCATCATGCCGCACTCGTCCGTGTAAGCATCTCTTTTCTCAAACTGGGTAAGCACGCACATCTAAGCAATAAAGTGATTATCATTCATGATTCCCAAGATGAAATTATTAATGACATGTTTTATGTAATCCAGATGAAATTGCAGATGCATACGGTGCCTTTGAAGAAGCAGGAATCTGTGAAACATGTCGGCCCTTCTGCATACTCAAGCATCTTGCTATTTCATGTATCCAGTATCACCTATGGTTTATGTGCAACTTTAACTATGTGTATTTTTTATGCTATCATGTGATAATAAATTTAATACTTTCTTAAATAAACTCTCAATAATTCCGTGTTTACCTTAGTAACAGACATTGTTGTCTCCATTAAAATCCCATCCCCTTGGAGGAAGCTCTGTCTTTCTCCAAAATAATTTTATTCTCAATGTTCTCAGGGATTTGGAGACATCTATCTGTTCCTGGAAACAGTACAACAACAATTTTCCTATAATGTAAAAGTGTCCTTCTCCCAATGACCATTAATATAAATGGTCCTTCTCCCACTGGCCACCAATTTATGGTACCAAGACACCAACTAATGATAAGGTGCTTTCCACGGGCCACCAATGTTGGGGCCACTAAAATTATCCCTGTTGGTGGTTCTTTTCTGGTCATTTTTATTATTTGTACCATTCCAAGACTATTACTTATGTAACAAATGGTAATGTTACTGGTTGCAAAACTCTTTATCTGTCACAAAATGGCACTAACAGGTGTGCCTTGTTTAGCCAGTGACTGACCTTAGGCAGTGGCATCATGGGAGTAGTCTGGAGGAGGATCTGGACTGCAGCCATGACTGGGAAACAACTACAATGTCCAGGAGTACCTGGGAGCAGGAAGAGTCATATAAAAAGAAAAGCACAAGAAGGAGCGGGACAGTTGGGGGTGCATACTGACTGAAGTAAGAGGGCAGAAGAAGTGCTGTTCTGTGTTGTGCCGTGCTGAGCTGTTTCCGTGCTGAGTTTCGCTGGACACTGCCACATCCTAGACCAGGAAGCTGGACTGGGCAAAGTTCGTTGCATGAATAGCCATTCGGATGCCCACTTCGGGATACTTGCTGGTGAATCGGAACGTCCAAACCCTCTGAACAATCTCCAAGTTGTTAGCCATCTCACCTGCTGCAGTAGTGGTCAACTGCAGGAAAGGGAGACTCCAGCCGTGCATCAGACCAACCATCATCAGAAAACTTCAGAGGAAAGAAGTGGTGAGAGAGCCATAGACCCGCTGTTGAGCTGAACCCATTTGCAAATATCCTGCAGACATAAACCGTGAAGCTGCTGTTATGTGAACTGCTCATACTGTTCTAGGCCAGGCCCAAAGCAGCCAAGTCATTTGAGCTGCTTTCCAGAGTGCTGCAACTGTGCACAGTCTTACATCCGACTACTGCAACAGTGCATGTCTTAGCTCCTGGCCACTGCAACTAGGCCTGTTACCTTCCAAGTAATCTAATCATCTGTACCCAGAAAACCCCTTCTCTGCTAAAATCAACCTCCTAGATACAAAACTGCAACAGCCAGTTTATTGATATACCCTAATTTCCCTGCGCGCCAACATCCTTAAAGGGCCCTAATATAGCTGGCAGAAGATCCACCACAAAGATGTATTTAAACCACTCTATCCTGTGGGCAGATCTGCAGTTAAAGTGGTTGTAAAGGCTCAAGGTTTTTTATCTTCATGTGTTACATGCATGAAGGTAAAAGACCTTCTGTGTGCAGCAGTCGTCCCTAATACTTATCTGAGCCCCATCTCGATCCAGTGATGTGCACAAGAGTAGTGGCTCTCCTGGGTCTTTTCCTTCTCATTGGCTGAGACAGCAATCACAGAAAGTGAGCCAATGAGGAGAGAGCAGGGTCAGAGCCCACCTGGGCTCCTTGTGTAAATGGACACATAGAACAGAATCTCGGGAGCGAGCCTGCTAGAGTGTCCCCAGAGCAAGCTGCTTGCTCTGGGGGCACTCATTAGGACAGAGGGGCCAGAACCACTGGCAGGGGATGCGAGAAGAGGAGGATCGGGCTGCTCTGTGCAAAACCACTGGTAAGTTTGACATGTTTGTTATTTTTTTTTAAATATCAGCTACTGTTTAGACCCTTGGGGTCACAGTATATGCTGAAAGCTGAAGGTTCTAATAGGGGCCTGCGAGGTTAATCATACAGTTGTAGAACTACCCCCGCAGGAGCTGCTGCTGAATAAAATATCTCCCACCCTGCACAGCCAGGCACACAAATTTTCCACAGCACACTGTAGTCAGAAAACAGTCCTTGCAGTTTTGTTTTGTATTTTATTAGGGGAATTGAACTTGGACAGAGTTGATGGTATTATGGGATACCCACTTGATCAAACTCAGAACTCTTCAGGGAAACAAACTATATACAGCCTGTATATACACTTCTCCTTCTACCTCCATCAGCAACTCCCAGGACCAGCTGGCACTGTAAGGATGGTCTGAAAAGAGTGCAATCAGACCATAGCAAATGCCATTTGCAGGCAGGGACCAAGGGCCCCTCTGGTTGTGTAGCAAAAAGAAGCCCCAGTGCTCAGCTGTCCTATTCCTGTGGCTACTGATTCCAGCACCACCTCTTCAGGCACTGCCAGCCCTCCTGGCTGCAGCTGCTCCTTTCACTAGCCCTCCTGGCTAAGACTCCACAGTCCTCCCAGACTGACTCTGCCCCATCCCAGACTGCTTCCACCCAGTCCTCTAAGGTATGCCTTTCAGTCCTCTGACTGTAACATTCACCAGCCCTCCTGGCTGTCTTCCTTCCTAGATATTTGCCGGTAGTGTTCTCCTGCTGTCCTCAACCTTGCTCCCGTGCCTCCTGGTCAGGATCCCTCCATTTGACCTACAAAGGCCACCGACAGCCTAACACTCCATCTCCATCCTCCACCCGAACTCCACTGCCCCAGCTGGGCTGACTCTGAGTATTTGAGGGATCCTGCCCCCTGCCAACCCATCTGTTGGGGATTGGTCAGGGCCCTCATGAATACTCCAGGCAGCTCCACCTTACTTCCCCTCCCATTCTTCTGGAAGTTTCTTGTAAGCTTGAGAAGTAGGGGGGAGATCTCAGTGATGCTGCCTGTGAGTCACCTAGCTCTCCCTGGATCTCTGCCCAACCCAAGAAAAAACACACAGGCTTGTCTGCCAACGAAGCCTGAACAAATTTACCTACACTAAACAAAAATCTTTTTACATTTCTAGCACAATAGAGAGTGCTACACAGTCGTTGTTATTATGCTGATTGCCTTAAAGGATAAGGTCACCTTTTTAAAAAAAAAATTAACAAATGCAAATCTTTTGCAGGTAAAAAAATGTGCATTTATAATTTTGTTTGCTTGGAGCCTGTAAAGCATTCATGGGTGCCCTGCAGGCTTGTCAGTGCATCTGTCTGCTCATACCTCGTACAGGCCAGCAAATACACACTAATAGAAAGAGAGAATGATATTACCAGCGCGCTCAACAGCGCCGTGGTAATTCATTGAGAACTACAAGCCAACAGCTGCAAAGACTGTCGGGACTTGTAGTTTTCCATTTCACAGAACACTGCGAATGAATGGTGTGGCAGAGCCCCCGCGGTCGCGTATTCTCTAGATAAGAGAATATCCCCCACTCGCTGTCAAAACAGGGCCTTGGGGAGATGACGGGGCCAGTTCAATTGTAACATGTTACATGTTACACCCATATGTTACATGTTACACCTTCAATATGGGTGTAACATGTAACATGTTACAAAAGGTGAACTTATCCTTTAAGCTTCCAATATATTCTGTTCTACTTTTATGGTCTTAACCTGCTAATACAGTCTGTTTACCTTTTATAGAGTTTTGAGTCTAGTTCTTCTGTGCCTGCTGAGATCTACAGAAAGGGATACTAGTGGTGTCAATGAGGGTGAGGCCTCACAAAGGGGTGGACCGGAGCAGAAGACCCAAAATTACCAGTGGCTCCTATGGGGGTAGCGCTACACTGAAACAATTTTTTTTTTCTCATAGAGCAAGAGAGCTTTAAAAGAAACAATCTGCCTTGGGTGTCAAATAAGCTAGATACACTATATTCCTTATTCTTTTAGGGTATTACATTTACAGCTTACCACGCAAATGTGTCATAAACTAGAAATGTAAACATTTAGCTAGGGTTCCCTGAAAAAAAATATTTTAAGGTTCCTGTATTAAAGCAGAGAAAGGCTCCTATAGAAGATGATACCATTGCTATCAGGAGGACAGTGGCCAAGTGGTTAGCACTTCCATCTGGCAGTACTAGGGTTGTCAATTTGAATCCCAACCATGTCCTACCTACCTGAAGTTTGTATGTTGTCCATGTCCCTGCGTGGGTTTCCTCCCACACTCCATATGCTATTAGGTTAATTGGCTCCTGTCTAAATTGTCCCTAGTATGTGTATGCATGAACGTGAGTTAGGACCCTAAGGCCATGTACACACGGCCGGACTTTTCGACCAATTCGACCGCGTGTGGGTTTCATCGGACCTGCAGCGGACCTTTTCTGTCGAAAATGTGACAGACTTTAGATTTAGAACATGTTTCAAATCTTTCCGACAGACTCGAGTCCGGTCGAAAAATCCGTTCGTCTGTATGCTAGTCCGACGGTCGAAAACCGACGCTAGGGCAGCTATTGGCTGCTGGCTATGAACTTCCTTATTCTAGTCCGGTCGTACGTCATCATGGTCGAATCCGTCGGACTTTGGTGTGATTGTGTATAGACAAGTCCGATTCGACGGAAGTCCGTCGAAAAGTCCATCGAAAGTCCGTCGAAAAGTCCGACGTAATTCAGTCCGTCGAAAGTCCGGTCGTGTGTACACAGCATTAGACTGTAAGCTCCTTGAGGACAGGGACTGATGTGAATGCGTAATAAAAAAGGAAAGCGCTGTGTAAATAAATGGTGCTATATAAGTAATAATAATAAAATCATACATACATATCTATCAATCCACTACATATCAGTCTGTAGAATTTAGACAACTGGTTACATTTAAATCACAGACACCAATCACATTTCAGCTTGCGGAAAACAAATTCTAATTGGTTGCTTTGGGCCACTGAACACAATGCCCTTTCCTTTTTTTTTTTTCTGAACACGACAATAAATGGAATTCATTTACAACCACCTGAATTTCTCCTTCAAATCTCCCCCCGTCCATGTCCTTCAAGGAGCCAATCTTTTTCTTAAAACATTACGCAGCAGACGGGGAATGGGTCTACATCGACCTGATGTTGTGTGATTCAAGCAATTACAAGATATTCTTTGAAAAAGGACATGATACTTGTCGTAATCTCATTCCCGCGTATCTGGATGGAAGCTGCATAGAAATTGAGTTTAAGCAGAAACGCCTCAGCCATCTGCGAAGCCTGTTTGTGTCTCTCCGGCAGTCGGCACGTTGACGCTTGTCAACAAGTTAAAGCCTTGCAAAGATGATAAAAGAAAACAAGTCACGGAAAGATGTAGACCCAGTCAAGTGAATGCATATGAAGAGGTCCTGCTTAGTGATGGAATATGTACTGTGCCGGAAGCCGGAATAATAATGCGGCTTGGGACTACCGCATGCGTAAAAGCCGTACGTCTAGTTCAATGCGACAGGCGGTGTTGGTTTTCTGAGAGAGATCAATGGTTCATGGTGAGGACTCCTTGGAGAGAAGGTGAATAGTTATGCTATAGTAGATGGACAGAAACCATTGATCACCCAACATCAAGGCTTAGAGAAACTCAAATCAAATATAAAAATATAATGAATGTACATACAGGAAATACAATGTACCTAAAGGTTCTTTACCCTGAAACTGTTTAGGTGCAGCAGTTCTCTGTAAAAGTTCATTAACACTAGTGGTTGAGCTGCAGTTTTAACATATCCCCCCAACCATTCTGGCTTTAGCTGCAAAGGCAGAGGCTAGGGTTGTACACAGGCCATGGCCACAGCAGGACTTAGACCTCTTGTTGCTTTTTAGCAGGAGCTATATTTAATTGAATGTAGCTGCTCTGCAAGCGCCCCACGGCCACTTGCAATGCATGCTTCTGTGGGGTTCAAAATGGTTAAAGCAGGCAGTGAGGAGCTGATACAATGCCTCCACACTGCCTGTCAAATGCTCACTGAATAGTGATCCAAACATTCTTCATAGATTAAAGTAAATGTGAATGAGTCCTAAGGCTTGGTTTCTAGCATACCCATACAGGTGCGACCGAGTGTGCATGCATTTGTAGGTAGGTTGCAGCTTGTTGTGGCAGCAATAATACACACAGTCCAAGTGCAAAGAAAGAACTTGTATTGAAATAATGCAAAAACAATTCACACTAAACCCAGCAGAAGGACAACCAACCGGGAATACTTACAGTTCCAGCAGTGTGTAGAGAGCAGGTTTCAGCCAAACTGGCAGTGTCTGTTAGGAGGGGCATAGTGCAGCCTGGCCATCTCATATCCAAGCGTGAATATGTCTAGAGAAGTTGAAATCAATATGCTTTCCCTCCTCGTCAGGAATCTTTCCCTGCCGCTAGTTCTGTCCCTACCTGGCAGGGTACCTGTCCCTACTCTACCAACTCGCAAAATGCCTGCCAAGCCTAGGAGCCAGGGCTTGGATCTGTCTGACCCAAGATGGCTGCTATAATCACATGGGGAGGCAGTATCCAATTGGATCACTTCCCCAGTGACCCAGGAAACCATAGAGGAACCATGTTCCTCTTGACTTCCTCTCCAACTGCAGTGCCACACTGCGGAATAGCACCACCTGCAGTGGAGAAAGTAGACTGCACCTGCCTACATGTTCCTGGGCTCCTCTGTCCCACCTGTGGATCGGGTGCCATCATAGTGGGAGAGGGAGGGAGACCAGCAAACGTCTATTCACTGATCTCCTGGACTATTAAGAACCTGGAAGTGCCACAACAAATGACATCACTTTCGGGTTCCTTCCGGGTTCTGCTGTAATTTTCTCTGGCCACTGCGGAAGGGGATACAGCTTACAGAGCACAATCTGCAGTCCATCTGTGATAGATAGATAGATAGATAGATAGATAGATAGATAGATAGATAGATAGATAGATAGATAGATAGATAGATAGATAGATAGATAGATAGATAGATAGATAGATAGATAGATAGATAGATGTATCCAATTAATTCCTATCCAGTCTGGCAGCCCTTGCCTACCAGACTGAATAAACTTACCTATTTGTTGGGAGATGGTATAAGAAGATTTTAACATGTGTGGTGATCTATAGATAAATAGAAAGATAGATAGATAGATATTTAGGTGCTACATTATTGCTTTATTCAATGAGGCTCAGAGATCAGCATCCCAGGAACCAGTTTATTGTGTGTAGAGAATGAAGTAATTCTCTGGTGATAGGCTCCTTTTTTCCATTCATCATACCATCAATACATAATATCCGACGTCAGGGATGCTTTTTCATTTTTCTTTTCCGTTAACAGCTAGGAGTGGAGTTTGGAATGTTATCGTCGTGCTGTGACATTAAGTATAAATGAAGCAGATAAAAGCACCGAGACTGGAGGAAAAAATTTACCCCGGAGCCGCTTACAGAGAATGGGAAATTTTTCAGTTTGCTCGAGACTGTTTTAAGTAAAAAAAATGTTCTTCTATCACTCTCTATCATATTGATGTCTGTCTTACACAAGGAAAAAAAAGTACTGCAGCTTATTTATATTTTTATTAAAATAGAATTCCAGACTAAACCTAAGTAGACTTAAAAATGCCGGTGTCAGCCAGCGGCACAATAAGCTCCGATTTTTATGTAATATACAGTATCTCACAAAAGTGAGTACACCCCTCACATTTTTGTAAATATTTTATTATATCTTTTCACGTGACAACACTGAAGGAAGTACACTTTGCTACAATGTAAAGTAGTGAGTGTACAGCTTGTATAACAGTGTAAATTTGCTGTCTCCTCAAAATAACTGAACACACAGCCATTAATGTCTAAACCAGTAGCAATAAAAGTGAGTACACCCCTAAGTGAAAATGTCCAAATTGGGCCCAAAGTGTCAATATTTTGTGTGGCCACCATTATTTTCCAGCACTGCCTTAACCCTCTTGGGCATGGAGTTCACCAGAGCTTCATAGGTTGCCACTGGAGTCCTCTTCCACTCCTCCATGATGACATCACAGAGCTGGTGAATGTTAGAGACCTTGTGTTCATCCACCTTCCGTTTGAGGATGCCCCACAGATGCTCAATAGGGTTTAGGTCTGGAGACATGCTTGGCCAGTCCATCACCTTTACCCTCAGCTTCTTTAGCAAGGCAGTGGTCGTCTTGGAGGTGTGTTTGGGGTCGTTATCATGTTGGATTACTGCCCTGTGGCCCAGTCCCTGAAGGGAGGGATCATGCTCTGCTTCAGTATGTCACAGTACATGTTGGCATTCATGGTTCCCTCAATAAACTGTAGTTCCCCAGTGCCAGCAGCACTCATGCAGCCCCAGACCATGACACTCCCACCACCATGCTTGACTGTAGGCAAGACACACTTGTCTTTGTACTCCACACCTGGTTGCTGCCACACACGCTTGACACCATCTGAACCAAATATGTTTATCTTGGTCTCATCAGACCACGGGACATGGTTCCAGTAATCCATGTCCTTAGTCTGCTTGTCTTCAGCATACTGTTTGCGGGCTTTCTTGTGCATCATCTTTAGAAGAGGCTTCCTTCTGGGACAACAGCCATGCAGACCAATTTGATGCAGTGTGTGGTGTATGGTCTGAGGACTGACAGGCTGACCCCCCACCCCTTCAACCTCTGCAGCAATGCTGGCAGCACTCATACGTCTATTTCCCAAAGACAACCTCTGAATATGACGCTCAGCATGTGCACTCAACTTCTTTGGTTCACCATGGCTAGGCCTGTTGTGAGTGGAACCTGTCCTGTTAAACCGCTGTATGGTCTTGGCCACCGTGCTTCAGCTCAGTTTCAGGGTCTTGCCAATCTTCTTATAGCCTAGGCCCTCTTTATGTAGAGCAACAATTCTTTTTTTCAGATCCTCGGAGAGTTCTTTGCCATGAGGTGCCATGTTGAACTTCCAGTGACCAATATGAGAGAGTGAGAGCGATAACACCAAATTTAACACACCTGCTCCCCATTCACACCTGAGACCTTGTAACACTAACGAGTCACATGACTAATGGGATATGGCTAAGTGGGCCCAATAGATATTTTTTTTTAAACATTGTATTTATTGTTTTTCAAAATTAGGCAGAACAAATTATGCTTCCTAAGTAGTAGTAAGAGTGCATAGAGAAGGAAACTATAGGGAAAGAAAATATACATAAAAGTGTCTAGTGGTATAATTGATTGTCATGGAAATAACAATGCATTGACTACATGGTTCGGAAGTTGTAGGCAAAGCCAAACACATTACTGTGGGTTAATTATAACAGAAGACATAGAGTCAAAATGAGCAGCACTGAAACCAAGATATCAGGTTCACTGAGTCAGAGACTGAAGAAAGTCAGATTTTTGCAGAGAGATCCAAAGACCCCACATTTTTAGAAATTGCCGACTGCTGCCCAGTTTAAGCGCCAGATACCTTTCATAGTGAATTGTAATGTTCAATTGTAGCTGCACATCTGATAAATTGGGGGTGAGGGATCCTCTCCATTTCCTGAAGATCATTAACCTTGTAGCAAATAAGATGTGCATTACCACAGATCGGAGATCAAACTGGAATTTATCTATACCTATACTGAGGAAGGCCAAAGCAGCATTGGGCTTTGTTAAGCAACCTGTGATATCAGAAATAAGAGTAAGTCCAGTAACTCTTTATATGGGGGCACTCCCACAAGTTCCCACTTGTAGACAATCATACCAGCATAAGTTATCATCGAGGTTAGAGTACTTAGCCAGGTGGACAGGTGTTAAATACCAACGATAATTAATGCATTTGGCTGTTTTAGTGTTGTACTGGCTTGCTTTTAACTATTGTGACTCTGAGAATGTGACCCCCAGATCCTTCTCCCAGTGCACTAGAGCCGGGGCTTTATTAAACGTGGATTTGGTTTGCAGGAGCCAGTAAAAGGTGGAAATACCTTTCTTACTGGGTAGGGTAGATGACCAGAAGGACCAAGCCATACTAGGTACATTGATGTAAGGAATGGTGTTTTTCCGTTGATAGGATGCAATTTGCGTGTGTAAATAATTGTCGAGGGGGTAAAGATGGTATTTGCTTTGAAGAACATTGACTGGAGTTATGCTATTGTCTGTTATAATGTCTTGTATATGTATCATACCTAGAGATTGCCAAGGGAGGTATTGAGGATAAAAATTAAACAAAAACTGTGGAATTGGTACCACAGTTGTAGGGGGCGATTTGGATATAGATCCAAGGAAATATCACCAGGCTTAAGCGGATGCCGAAATTGTGGGGTGGATGATTGTTTTCTTATGTTTAAGAAATGTTTAGGCTAGAAGGAATGAATTTAGTGGGCCCTTGGGCATAAAATGTTGTTCTATAGATCTCCATTGTTTGTCCGGAGAGTGCGTGAACCATTATTTAACTTGGTCCAGAAATACGGCTACATAGTAGTCATGTAAGTCTGGGAGCCCCATTCCTCTGACTGTTTTGAGTTTAGTGAGTGTGGCAAAGGGACACCTTGGTTTTTTCCCTTGCCATAGGAAATTGTTTAGAATGCGTTTCAGTTCAGCAAAGAATGAAGAGGGGATTGAGATAGGTAGTGCACGGTATACATATAAGATTTTGGGAAGTACCAACATTTTAAATGCCGCCGACCCAGACCACGTTAAGTAAAATTTGCTAAGTCTATCTAGTTCAGCTTTGCAAGATGAGATTAGGGGAGTGTAGTTGGCACAAAAAAGATTAGTGGAAGGAGATGTTAAGGATAAACCTAAATAGGGCATAGAACATTCTGTTCATTGGAATGAGAAAGAAGTTTGTAAACGGGATTTATCAATGTTATTGATGTTTCTACTAAGCACATTGCATTTGGATTGGTTGATTTTATAGTAAGAAAAATTGAGTTAAATACCTTCAGCTTGTTATACACTTTGGGCAGGCCTGGCTCTGTTAGTGTAAGAATAATGTAGTCGGCAAAAAGCGTAATTTTGTGTTCTTTGCCCTCTATGGATATTCCCGAGAAGAAGTTGTGATTTCTTATCTTATGAGCCAAGGGCTCCATTAGGAACGTAAAGATAATGAGAGAGAGTGGGCAGTCCTGGCGAGTGCCATTTGTAATATTACATTTTTTGAGATAATAAACCATCAGAGAGCACATGCGCCGATGGGATAGAGTATAAGGCCATGATAGCTGCCAGGATATTGCCGCTAAAGCCAAATTTGGATAGGGTATGGCATAAGTATACCCCATGAATCCTATCGAATGCTTTTTCAGCGTCAAGGGCTAAGAGAATGGAGGGGACTTTAGTAGCTTCAGCATGATGTAGCAGGTTGACAATCTTACGACTGGCATCAGGGGCCAGGAGGTCTGTAATAAAGCCAACCTGATCAGCATCAATCAGTTGGGGTAGGAAGGGGGGCAACCTCCCAGAGATTGATTTGGTGTACATTTTTACATCCATGTTTACATTTTTACATCCATGTTGAGGAGAGATATGGGTCAAAAGTTTTGGGGGGACATTGGCTCAATCCCTGGTTTTGGCAGAGTGATAATTGTTGCATTCAAGATTTCAGATGGAAAAGAGGCAGAGGACACAGAAGTATTGAATGTTGATTGCAGATGAGGTACCAGTGATTGAGAAAAAAGTTTAAAAAACTCAGCCGAGAGGCCGTCTGGACCAGGCGATTTATTGTTTGGGAGAGAGGTAGTTGCTTTCTAGTTGTGAGAGAGAAGGGTGCATTAAGATCATGCAAATGTTCTTCTGATAGTGTTGGGAGATTCAAGGCGTCTAAAAATGTAGATTTTAATTCATCTGAAGGTTGTGACGTGTGGGGATCTTCTCCTAAATTGTATAGGGAGCTATAAAATTCGGCAAAGGCATTGGCAATGTCTTGTGGGTTGTATAGTTTGCCCCCCTTGGTGGGGCGTATAATGAAGGGGATTTTTTGTTTCGCCACTCGTTGTTTTACTTGAGCAGCCAATAATTTGACAGCCTTATTGCCATTAGCATAGAAATTTGATTGGACTTTACATATGTTTTTGGCATGTTGAGCTGCTAGAAAGATTTTAAGATCGTTCCTGGCTTGAGACAACTTGTTGCTAGTAACCATATTGAGATTATTTTTGTTATCATCTTCCAGTTGGGAGATAGAGGTCATCAGGGTGTTGAACTGCTGTGTTCTCTGGCGTTTGGCTATGGCACTGATCTTTAGTAACAATCCTTTAATGTACGCTTCATGAGCAGTCCAAGTTGTAGTAGGGTTAACCACAGAAGGCGTGTTAATTTAGAAGAATTCTTGGATTGTTTTCAGGTTAGTAGAAATAGACATTATTGTCGGATCATTGCACCAAACATTCCTTGCGCCTTCCATTGTTGCCCCCCCACACACACACACGGAAACGGGAGCATGGTTTGACCAGGTTATTGTATGAATGGTAGAGGACATAACATCTTGAAGAAGAGTCTAGTCAATTAGCATATAGTCGATTCTCGAGTACGAGCAATGTGGTTTGGAAAAGAAGGTGTAATCTCTTTCCGTAGAGTGTGGACATCTCCATATATCAAAAGGAGAGTTAGACTGAAAAAAGGACTGCAGGGTGGATGGACGTGATCTTCGCGTAGAGGAAGTGGAGGTATCCATGGAAGTATTTGGAACTACGTTGAAGGCCCTTCATAATATAAGTCGGCCTTGCATCTGTTTTTGAATTTTTTTCCAGATCTTATGGATAAAGGATAATTGCTTTGAGTTTGGTGATTAGACATTCGCAATGGTATATATAACGCTATTGATTTGACAGACAAGTATGATGTATCGACCTTGATCATCTGTGGTAACATCCAAAGGTTGGAAAGCTACAGTGTCTTTAACTGCAATTGCCACTCCTCGTTTTTTGTGAGGTGCATTGGCCAGGTAAATATGAGGGAAGTTCTTGTGGCAGAATGGAGGAGTCTTATTGGCACAGAAGTGAGTCTCTTGAAGACATAGGATGTCACTACACAATTTGTGAGCATCTGACTATAGTGAATAGCATTTGTTGGGACTATTGAGCCCTTTGACATTGAATGTGGTAATTGTAAATGCCATAATAAATACTATAAATATGATCCAAAGATTACTGTAGAGGTCAATAAAGATACCGCATAAAGAGCAGGGAGAGAGCTCCTCTGTAGCAGTAGATACGTAGCAGCGCTAAGACGTAAAGTGATGTGTAACGACCCGGCTGTATAAGGGAGCAAATAATATGTTCTTTTCCATCTTTAGTAATCACCAATTTCACGGGGTGTCCCCATTTATACGGTATGTTGTGGTTTCGTAGGGGCTTGGTGATAGTGGCTAAGTTTTTCCTTTGAAGCAGTGTATCTTTGGATAGATCAGCAAAAAAGGAAAGACCAAAGTATTGCTTTGGAATGGACGCTATGTTCCTAGTGGCCCAGAGGAGGCGTTCTCTCATGTGGTAGAGGTGAATGTGAACAATCGTGTCCCTTGGAAATTTGTCTGATAGGTGTGGTGATTTAGGCAGCCTATGTATGCAATTAATGATCAATTAATTTGCTGGAGCATCAGGCAAAATATCTGACATAAGCTTAACGAAATAATCTTTTATTGCTGTTGATTTGATGGTTTTGGGGATACCTCTAATCTTTAAATTGTTCCGTCTGGAACGATCTTCCAAAACGGTTAACTTGGCTTTAATCCACTCTTCCTCCTCCTCGCATTCACTGTGGGCATCCACTAATTCATTGAAATGAGAGGTAACTTTACCCATCTTGGTTTCAACATGGGAGATCCTGTCATCTAGGTCATGGATTTCAGCTTTAAAGTGACAAATCATAGTCACAATATCAGTGTGAATGGAGCTTTGTAAGGATAACATCATCTCTTTTAGTGTGGTGTCTATCACTGCCTGGCCAGTAGTGGGAAATATAGCAATGGAGGTCTGGTTACATGTGCCCCCCTATGCCAAGTGTCAGTGATAAGTTCTCCTCTTTGTGCTGCTCCTCATTAGGACAGAGCCTGGGCCTGGATTTAGCCAGGCTATTAGAAGTGGAGGATGTCTGGGAGTTAGCTCCATCACTTACTGTGAATTTTCTGTGTTTCTGTATGAAGTAGGCACTCTCCCCCTCCTCCTCAGCCCTGCTATGACAGTGTGACGAGCGGCTGCCAGTGCCATCTTGGATTGCAGAACGGGCAGGCGGGGGGAAGAATTCTATTATCTTCTTCGGTCCTTTGTTTTTTTTCCTCAGTTTTGACATTCCCAGAGAGATGGTGAGTTGATGTGGGGCCAACCACCATCGTATAATTTATATTTTACTCAGTTTGTAATAAAGTATGAATTTTATTATATTAATGGTGGTCTCATGTTGAGCCTATAAGGTCCGTATCTAGGCGCCTGGTGTGTTTTGTTTTTTTCTCTTGTCCAGGTCCCATAATTTTCCTTTGGCCTTATAACTATTGGATGTGGCACTTTAAAAGTTCGTATTTGGTTTTTAGGTGTTAGGAGGTTTAAGAGTAGTTTAGGCTGGAATTCTACTTTAAATGTTTCAGGGCAAGTTTTGGGGGGATTGGCTCTCCGAGAAGGTTGTTAATTAGTCTTTTAGTCCGGTCTGACTTTTCTAAACCTTGTGAACATTGACGGGAGAAGGGGCATTTTATGAAATCAGTGGGCCTGTGTGCAAGAACATAAGTTGGACCTCATTGCTTGAAAAAAAAATGTCTTGCCACAGATTCTCAATTGGATTTAGGTCTGGACTTTGACTGGGCCATTCTAACACATGAATATGCTTTGATCTAAACCATTCCATTGTAGCTCTGGCTCAGGTCATTGTCCTGCTGGAAGGTGAACCTCCGCCCCAGTCTAAAGTCTTTTGCAGACTCTAACAGGTCTTCTACTAAGATTGCCCTGCATCTTCCCATCAACTCTGACCAGCTTTCAAGGATAGAAGGGTGATCCCTGTAAGTCGCACATCTATGGTGTCCTACGGCGATGAATAGAGTGGCAACCTCAGCCTGGGCTCTGACCAGGCCATGTCCCCAACGCATTTCACTCTGACCCCCGGAGCTCAGTCATGGGGAATTCTGACCAGCTTTCCAGTCCCTGCTGAAGAAAAGCATTCCCACAACATGATGCTGCCACCACCATGTTTCACGATGGGGATGGTGTGTTTAGGGTGATGTGCAGTGTTAGTTTTCCACCACACATAGCGTTTTGCTTTTAGGCCAAAAAGTTCAATTTTGTTCTCATCTGACCAGAGCACCTTCTTCCACATGTTTGCTGTGCCCCCCACATGGCTTCTTGCAAATTGCAAAAGGGACTTCTTATAGCTTTCTTTCAACAATGTTTTTTTTTTCTTGTCACTCTTCCATAAAGGTCAGATTTATGGAGAGCACGACTAATAGTTGTCCTGTGGACAGATTCTCCCACCTAAACTGTGGATCTCTGCAGCTCCTCCAGAGTTACCATGGGCCCCTTGGCTGCTTCTCTGATTAATACTCTCCTTGCCCGGCCTGTCAGTTTAGGTGGACGACCATGTCTTGGTAGGTTTGCAGTTGTGCAGGGATATAGCCTCCTCTCTATGGGAATAAAGATATGCTTAGATGGTTGATAGCATGATTTAGCCTATGATATGGTTTGATGGACTGACATGGCAGGCAGCACCCATCCGGATGGGTGTGGCAGGCTCTGGTGGGCATCCACCCAGACATTTGAATGGCTTTATATAGAGGGAATTTAGAGAAAGTCAGTCTGCTATCGCTGTGGCTCTGATGAAGAGATTACTCCCTCATAACGCGTAAGCCGTTTGCGATGCAATCTGGCTCCTCCTAACATCCGGTCCAGGTTGCAGGTGTCTAGAAGATACAGTATCGAATTTTTGGAGCAATGTTAAGCCTTTTTTAAACACTTGTTTGTGAGTATGACTTGTTTTTACTATTTAAATACATTTTTTTTCTATATGTTTCAGCTGATTGAACCCATTGTTCTGAGGAGGGCAGCAAGACCTTTGACATTCTATATTCTATCCAAAGGGTTGGCTATACCACTTACACATGGACTAAGCTCCTGAGCGCAGGAGATTGTGTTGTGAGATTTGCAGTTGTGCCATACTCTTTCCATTTTCAGATAATGGATTGAACAGAGCTCCGTGAGATGTTCAAAGCTTGGGATATTTTTTTATATCCTAACCCTGCTTTAAACTTCTCCACAACATTATCCCTGAACTGTCTGGTGTGTTCCTTGGCCTTCATGATGCTGTTTGTTCACTAAGGATCTCTAACAAACCTCCAAGGGCTTCACAGAACAGCTGTATTCATACTGAGATTAAATTACACACAGGTGGACTCTATTTACTAATTAGGTGACTTCTGAACGCAGTTGGTTCCACTAGATTTTTGTTAGGGGTATCAGAGTAAAGGGGGCTGAATAGAAATGCACGCCACACTTTTTAGATATTTATTTGTAAAGTATTTGGAAAACCATTCATCATTTTCCTTCCACTTCACAATTACGTGCCACTTTGTGTTGGTCTATCACATAAAATCCCAATAAAATACATTTACGTTTATGATTGTAACATGACAAAATGTGGAAAATTTAAAGGGGTATAAATACTTTTTCAAGGCACTGTACATAAGTTTTAAAAAATGTCATGCTCATTTTTGCAGTACCTTCGGTACCGTCCCATCGTATTGCCCTTATGAAATGGTTTATTTAGGGACCCTGAAGTATGTGTCTTATCTGAGCAAAGTTTGTGTCCAATAAATCATTTTTGGACTGTGAAGCTAGTGTGGTTCTCTTTTTCCTGTAAGCTATTTAGCAAAAACAAGGTTAAAACAGTATTTTATAGAAAAGAAAACACGGTACATGTTCATGATAACAGTGTTTTAGCAATCTGAATGTCATCCAGTTAGGTTTTAGACTTTAACTTTTACTTCAAACTCATGTCATGTCATTTTCCTTTGTCTTTAATCTCTGTTGGCATCGGAGTCTCTCCCAGTGAGGGCCCTGTCTGTAATGAATATTTTGCTGATTAATATTTGGAACTGTGAACAGACCGAATCGACATGCTGGGCCAATTTTTCAAAATAACTCTGCATTTGCTGGATAATTAGCAAGGATGTACAGTATGTGCTTTTTCTAGATTTTCTTACAGATATTTTGGTCTGGAAGACCAAAGACCGCAAAGAGGATGTTGTCTTGATGTGAATGTCTTGCTGTTAGCAGAGTAGGCTGTTATACACATTTGCTTTGGTTTGATGTTAGATCCTTTGATGAGGATACAGGGAGTAGTTGATTGAGTGATGCATCAGTTTACTAAACAACCTCAAGCTTGTCACTCCATATGGACTACATAGATGTAAAGCGAACCTGCAAAATTAGGAGTGTAAAGGCAAACAGGTAGGTAATGGAGACTTTCTACCATTGAGGTAAGTGTTCCCTTGTAGCAAACGGGTAGCTTGAGCACTTGAAGCATCAAGATTTAAAAATGAATGGAAGCCTTCCATGGTGGAGTGCCACTGGTCTTCCTATGTGTATGTCAGGCCCTGCCTCAAGCTGTAGTGTCTAAACACCTGTTACTGCTCAGGGCCTAGAATCTTCTTAGAGAAAAAGGAAGATCTGTTAACCTTTAACGACAGACAGTGACTGCTGTCAGGGAGTCATTAAGACTGCTTGGCTGCTAACAAAGGGCCAGCAACTATATTATATAAAAGATTAAGGAAATAAAAGCATGTGTTCATCCCCTAAAATCTATACCAGACCTTTATCCGAGAATGCAGCCTGGATGGCCAGGAAAAAGGGGAAGAGCTTGTGACCCCCCATCCTAAATCATACCAGGTCACATGTCTTCTACATGGGGAGGATACCCTGCCAGGAGTGACTCACCTGGCAAAGCACCTTTTACAGCATTGATGAGGACAAGGGCCTCTTCCCTACAATCCTGGCCTGGTGGTTGTGGGGGTCTGCAGACTAGGGGCTTTTCGGAATCAGAAAGTCCACTTTAAAAAATTCCCTCAATGTAAATCCATTGTTAATCATGTCGTACAGTAATGAGGATCAGAATCACAGTGAGCCCATCGAAACAAAAACTCACCAACTTCTGCAATGATTCTCACCATGAATGACAGCTCCTGATCACCACTGCTAAACAAAAACAAAGGTGTGGGCTCTCCCGGGTGATGTAATTTACCAAATCACATTTTTCTAAGCCTGCAGATTTCATTGGCCTCAGGAAGCACAGACACTTTTTACACCTGTGAAGTCTTCTTGACACCAAGGATGGGATATTTGTATCTAGAACATGACATGTGAAGGACTTACTCCCCAGTTCTTGAATTAACCCTTAACCGTACTCTCCACCCTCCAAACCTTCCCACAAATGACTTGACAAGGTATTGGAGTAAATGGCCTTGACGGCCTTTTATTAAAAATTAACATAAAACTAAATAAATAACATTTTAAAATAACTTTTAAATAACCGTTCAGTATTCTCTTGGGGTCTTGGAGGGGAACACACGCCACTGGTCACTGCGATAAACTTCAATAAAACTTTAGGCCTTGAGTCGCAACACCCGGACAGCAAGACAATACCCAGTCTTCGCAGTGACCTAACTTTACCCCTTCCTGGTTAGTCCCTCGTAACCGGAAGGTACCAGATAAATCCCCATATTACATATGGGTACCAACCATGTTATATCTCCATATAACACACATCTCCTCCTCCTCACAGACCCAAACCACTGCCTAGGCCCTCACCGTAGCCCCCCTTCCTAATTACACCTAAACCAGGGAGGGTGGGTGGGAATCTTCACTCCCCGCTGCTCACCACTGACGTCGCTTCCCCCCTATTCTCCCAATTCTTCCTCCTGAGCGCCTCCCCTGCTAAAACCACTCCCCTTCTCTTAAAGTGAAACTAGCTAGCAGCGTGACTGTGCTCCAGGACTCACTTGATGGTTTCACAATTTTCATGCCTCCTATCCTGTTTTTGACACTTAAACTTATACTCTACCTTGACCTATTCCGCTGTGATGGTATTCAGATGTCTGTACTACCTGTGAAGGTATAAATGCTGGGGTATGTTCCTGACACTCTTTGGAATTAAAGAAGTGGCCTGGATAAGCTATGAAAGGTCTTCAATGTTACGAAACAAAGCAAGTTAATTGTGACTTACTACCTTTATTACACTAGATTTCCTCAGCCTTTTCATCCTGAATGATGGCCAGCATCATTCAGTCCACTTCCTCTGAGCCCAGGCTGTCATGAACACAACAGGCTGGGTTTATTGTACTAGGCGGTCCAGGCTGACTCTATTCTTCAGGGGACCTGCCGAGGTAAGGTCCTCACAAGTATTTTCAGGGCAAGTGCAAGGACCCGCACCCTATTAATCAGGAGTGAGTAAAGTGCATATGTGCTGTGCAAAAAAAGTGCAAAATAAATAAGTGCTTGGGGATGCCAATGTTTAAGACAAAAACTAGTAGTGATAGCGCTTAGACTAAGATAGCGAACTTGGACCAAAAACCATATTAATCTGGAAACCATATATAATTGTAAAAAATCTTAAAGTAAAGTTCATATAATGAGCAATGAGTCCCTCTATAAGGAGGTGATGCTGGAGTACAATCCAAAGTAGACTGGATGGAAGGATATCAAACAAATTGTCCCCAGTGCAAACACAACCAGATTATTCAAGCACCAACCCGGCTAGTTATGGCCCAAGGTGCAATGCAGTGTCTGGTGTGGGCCATGTGTGATCCCACTAAACAGCTAACTGTACCTGGAACAATTTGTTTGGATCAATGTGCAGAACAGTGGCTGGCTTTGCAGTCAATATAAAAACTCCTCTGGTTCCAGTTGAATTGCTCAGCCCAAGAGGCAGGTATGAAAAGAAACATGCAAGGGTGCTGTGGCCAAGGTTCCATACTAAAAATGCAATGAGTTACTCCACAGGAGATTTTTATGGCACCTCTGAACTGCCCCTGAACTGAGGGCTTTTCCCTTTCCTAGGGAGGCATTAGTACTTAGGGAGAGTCCTGCCTTCAACTGAGGACAAGCCTAATAAACCAGGCCAGAATCAAAGCAGGAAAAAATAAGTCTTCTACCGTACCCATCTTATTACATCAGGGATTACTAAATGGTGGCACCAACTGGGAAAGAGAACCAGCCTTCTGTTCCTGAAAACTGAGCAGCTACTACACTTGGTTCATTTTACTACTGCACCAATTGGTGCTCCCAAGTCATTATGTGAACTCCATTCTGTGCAATAGTAAGGGCCAGCCACTGCCACCCCCCCCTCCAGTCATTGAACTTATGTAGACTTAGTTCTAGTTCACTTGCTTCATTCAACATATAGGCATTCAGCCAACAAGAATAGATCAGGCTCAGAATAGGTCTTGAAATTGAGGCAATGATGAAAATAATTGCTGCCATTCCGGTAACTGAATCCTTTTTTTGTTGGTGGAATATTTTCTTCTTCTATTTTTACATTATAATTAGCTCTAAAGTGACCACCCTTTTCCTCAAACCTTTTAATACCGTGACGCATAATGCATCTTATTAGAGTTACCAGACTGGAAAATAAATACTTCATGCTACATGGGGCTCATTAAGGAGTTCTTTGGGAAGAATCGTTCATTAGTTATTTCTCTTTTCCTGTTTTCAGAAGTACTTGTTGCCTGTAGAATTCTTGTAAACTGGTATCGTGTGGATCTTGGCATTTTTGGGGTCAAGAAGCCATTGATGGCGGATCTTTGCATGGGACTGTTAGCCAACAATTAAAGTGAATCTACTGCCTAACCATAACTATTCTTAAAACATCCCCTTTGGCCTCCTGCTACCTATCCTATCTACTCTTTGTTAAAAAAAAGACGTGTATACTTAGCTTGTTTCAGTCTGCTCCAGCCAAGTCACACGATCCCCTGTGGAGCGGAGAGAGTGCTTGACAATGGCTGAGAACTCCAGGAGTGATGATGTCACCCATAGGCTCCCATAGCCCATTTGTTGCCAACGCTCCCTCCTCTCCCCTGCAGCCAGCTGCCAGTGCTCACCAACACTTGGGAGCTGGAGCTGAGGGATCTTGTGAGCGGACCAGAGTGGGCTGAAAATAGGAAAGTATACAGATCTTTTTACATAAGGTAGACAGGATAGGTAACAGGAGGGGGAGGGATTTGTTTTTAATAGTTATGGTTAGGCAGGAATTATACCTTAAGTTTAACAGTGAAAGTGGTGTTCCGGCCGAAATTATACTTTTTAAATAAAAATACCCCTATAATACACTAACTTAATGTATTCTAGTAAAGTTAGTCTGTAAACTAAGGTCCGTTTTGTTAGTTTATAGCAGTAGTTTGCTATTTTATAAACTTACAGCAGGCCGTAGCCATCTTAAGTGTGGGCATCTGAAGCCAGACTGTATTTCTTCCTGGATCTCATCCTTGCAGATCTCGCACATGCTCAGTGCAGCACAAGCAGTGTAATAGGTTTCAGGTCAGGTTTCCATAGCAACGGCAGTGTCAGAGGAAGTTGCCGCCCCTTCCCAGAAGGCATTGCAAACAGGAAATGATGCGATGGGCCACGGCCAGGGAGGAGGAAGTGAAAAATGAATACAGCAGATATACAGTAGGTGCTGAGAATTTTTTTTTTTTTAAATATCTAATTCGTTTACAGCGCACAGTTTAGTGAGGGATGCTGAAGAGTTGTAAAAGTGGGTGGAACTCCACTTTAAGATGAAGACCCAACAAAAGACAACCTCCGCCCACTCCATCTTTGAGCCCCTGCCTGCAGTGTATCATACTTTTTTTAATTTATACCTACCTTTTTCCATTGTCTTCTGGTTTCTCGTCCCCTTTGGCCTTCTCCCAGCTGTGGGTGGTCCTGGATATTGCAGAAAGTGGCAATGACATGATGACATCTTTGCCCTCCCAGGGGGTGGGCCATGACGCCCTTTACTGACAGTTTTTGCTCATGGCTGAGGACATCTTTTTGGCAGAGAAAAGGCCCCAGATGATTTTTACTTTAAAAATAACTAGGGAGTTTTGTGTAAACCCATTTCAAAAGTGTGCATATAGCCTTAAGGTAGGGAATGTTATGAAATTAATTGATACCATGGATGGAAGGTGCTCTGTAGACACAAAGAGAACTGGGAATAAGGTTGAAAGCTTGTTCACACCAGGTGTGGTAACGCATGTAGAATTTTGCATTTTCCAGCATCACAGAAAAAAAAAAAATGCACTCCTTTTGCACATACATTATACTATTTTACAGTGAGGGAAAAAAAAAAGTGGTTGATCGCCTGCTGATTTTGTACGTTTGCCGACTGACAAAGAAATGATCAGTCTATAATTTTAATGGTAGGTTTATATTAACAGTGAAAGACAGAATAACAACAAAAATATCCAGAAAATTGCAAGTTATAAATTGATTTGCATTTAATGAGTGAAATAAGTATTTGACCCCTTCACAAATCATGACTTAATACTTAGTGGCAAAACTCTTGTTGGCAATCACAGAGGTCAGACGTTTCTTGTAGTTGGCCACCCGGTTTGCACACATCTCAGGAGGGATTTTGCCCCACTCCTCTTTGCAGATCCTCTCCAAGTCTTTAAGGTTTCAAGGCTAACATTTAGTAACTCGAACCTTCAGTTCTCTCCACATATTTTCTATGGGATTAGGATCTGGAGGCTGGCTAGGCTACTCCAGGACCTTAATGTGCTTCTTCTTGAGCCACTCCTTTGTTGCCTTGGCCTTGTGTTTTGGGTCATTGTCATGCTAGAATACCCAACCACGACCCATTTTTAATGCCCTGGCTGAGGGAAGGAGGTTCTCACCCAAGATTTGACAGTACATGGCCCCGTCCATCGTCCCTTTGATGCAGTGAAGTTTTCCTGTCCCCTTAGCAGGAAAACACCCCCAAAGCATAATGTTTCCACCTCCATGTTTATTGGATGATGATGTTCTTTGAGTCATAGGCAGCCTCCTCCTCCAAACACAATGAGTTGAGTTGATGCCATAGAGCTCGATTTTGGTCAGACCTGACCACAACACTTTCACCCAGTTCTCCTCTGAATCATTCAGATGCTCATTAGCAAGCTTCAGACGGGCCTGTACATGTGCTTTCTTGAGCAGGAGGACCTTGCGGAGCGCTGCAGGATTTCAGTACTTCACAGCGTAGTATGTTAACAATTGTTTTCTTGGTAATTCTGGTCCCAGCTGCCTTGAGATCATTGACAAGATTCTCCCGTGTAGTTCTGGGCTGATTCCTCACCGTTCTCATGATCATTGAAACTCCATGAGGTGAGATATTGCATGGAGCGCCAGGCCGAGGGAGATTGACAGTTATTTTGTGTTTCTTCCATTTGCGAATAATCATACCAACTGTTGTCACCCTCTCACCAAGCTGCTTGGCGATGGTCTTGTAGTCCATTCCAGCCTTGTATAGGTCTACAATCTTGTCTCTGACATCCTTGGACAGCTCTTTGGTCTTGGCCATGGTGGAGCGATTGGGATCTGATTGATTGATTGATTCTGTGGACAGGTGTCTTTTATACAGATAACAAGCTGAGATTAGGAGCCTCCTTTTAAGAGAGTGCTCCTAATATCAGCTCGTTACCTGATTAGACGACACCTGGGAGCCAGAAATCTTGCTGATTGATAGGGGATCAAATACTTATTTCACTCATTAAAATGCAAATCAATTTATAACTTTTTTGAAATGGGTTTTTCTAATTATTTTTGTTGTTATTCTGTCACATGAACATTAATGGCATCCCATCCTTAGTCCGTAGGGTTTAATATTGAGTTTGCCCACCCTTTGCAGCTATACCAGCTTCAACTTTTCTGGGAAGGCTGTCCACAATGTTTAGGATTGTGTCTATGGGAATGTTTGACTATTCTTCCAGAAGCACATTTGTGAGGTCAGGCACTGATGATGAACGAGAAGGCCCAGCTCGCAGTCTTCTCTCTAATTCTTCCCAAGGGTTTTATTTTGGGTTGGGGTCAGGACTCTGTGCAGGCCAGTCAAGTTCCTCCACCCCAAACTTGCTCATCCATGTCTTTATGGACCTTGCTTTGTGCTCTGGTGTGCAGCATATTGGAACAGGAAGGAGACATCCCCAAACTGTTCTCACAAAGTCGGGAGCATGAAATTGTTCAAAATGTCTTGGTATGCTGACACCTTAAGAGTTCCTTTCACTGGAACTAATTAGAGTGCAGACTGCGAGCCAGACCTTCTCTCCAACATCAGTGCCTGACCTCACAAATGCACTTCTGGAAGAATGGTCAAACATTCCCATAGACACACTCCTAAACCTTGTGGACAGCCTTCCCAGAGTTGAAGCTGTTCTATCTGCAAAGTGTGGGCCAACTCAATATTGACCCCTACGGACTAAGACTGGGATGCCATTAAAGTTCATGTGCGTGTAAAGGCAGCCACCCCCCCCCCCCCCCCCAAATTTTGGTAATAAAGTGTATATTCTTCAATAACCACTAAAGATATTCACTTTTTGTGCACTACATGCAAACATAGCAGTGATATCATCACTGTGCTGTACATAGACTGTGCAAAGAGTAGAGCTGTGGGAGGAACCTACAGGTTTCCTGCAGAAAATGACAGGAAGGGGAGCAGTGGCGTCTCCAGCTTTCATATTTAGGGGGGGGACAGGAACAAAAGTAGGGGGGCAACTATAAAATGCAAATATATATATATATATATATATATATATATCCTGGGGCCCTTTACTACGATCCCACAACGGGCCCTTTCACATGTTCTGCAGTGAGCTTGGTCCAAAGCAGTGGGAGAACTATCAGGGTTGCAAAGGTTGTCTTGCCACCGGGCCCTGGTGTTCTGCCACTATGGGGTTCCCCAGCCTCCCCTTGCTGTCCTGCCCCTGCTATTGACAGAGCTGGTCTGGCATCTCTTGGAATTTACAGGCTGGTTCTCCTGTCCTAAGGACGGGAGAAATCAGTCTGTTTTTTCAGTAACTGAGAGTCCTGGCGGAGTCCTTCCTGCAACTAGCTCTTCTCCCTGCCAATGAGGATGCAGGGGAAGGAGCAAATCGGGCAGCCGTGGTTGTGTGAGCGCTCACATTATGCAGTGTCAGCGAGCAGAGGGAGGGGGGAGGAATCACCCGCAGGAGCTGACTGGGGATGATCTCCCTCTCAATAGAGACTGTGTTACTCCAGCGGCGGCCCGAGTAAGATGTGACGCATCCGCTACGAATGCAAACAAAAAGACATTGCCTTTTTGTAAAAAAAAAAATATATATATTTTTAACTTGGGGGGCACATGGTGGGGCGCAGCATAATGTTGGGGGGGTCAGGGCCCCTTCTGGCCCCCCCTGGGGACGCCATTGAAGGGGAGGAGACAAGACCAGCCACCCTGCACAAGGAGAGAGAGTAACAGGGAGTGGTCTTTATTACAGGAAGCTCCTTCACAGAGAGAAAGTCTCACACTGGATTACTGCACAAATTTGGAAGCAATACGCAAAGCACACCGAGATTCAAGGAAGAATACCCATGACTCTTATTTAGACAATATTTTCTTATCCCGGGGATAAGCTTTAATTACTTTGAATTTTATTTGCCGAGATTGTTTATTTTACATTTTTCACTCTACAACATAGGCTAATAATTCCCCGTAACTGTCCCAGTTTTCCAAACTTACTTATGATGAATGAAAACGGTTGAGACCACATCCATAGCTGCTATTTAGGTCTGCTGCCTCTGTTTATGCCATTTGCAATAAACTGTACCACTGTGTAATTCAGAATTACAGCAATCAATTATTTTTATACCTACAAAACCATTTTAATTCCAGAGCAAATGTAACAAGTGTTCAGAATTAATGGCTCGAAGCAAAACATTAGCTTGCGTACACAAATAAACTTTTATGTGGTGATATTTAATTTTGCTGGCTTGTTTGTATCTTGAAGACCAACTCCAGCTTGGGAGAAGAACACAAAAAAACAATACATAAACAATTACAAATAAAAAAAAAAAAAACTCTGACTACAATACTAACCTCCTCTCTGGCACTGTCCCCTGCAGACTCACCCCCATAGTGTCATTTAACTTATTTTCTATGGGCCCAAGGTGTCAAGGACCAGCCCCCTGGTGCAGAATTCTGGATGTGCCCATCCCTCCCGAGAAAGAAAGGGGTAAAGAGGAACTAATATTTCTAAATGCTTCTTTTTCTATAAGTGATCAAGGGGCTTAGAGAGAAGAGGGGATGGGGACACCTTGTGACAATGTAACAAGGGGATGTCAGCAGGAGGAAGAGAAGCAGCAGTACACTGATCTTCATAGTGAAGGGCTGTGCAGGGTGTGTGTCAGCAGGAGGCAGAAGAACAGCAATACACTGATCTTCATAGTGAAGAGCTGTGCAGGGGATTTGTGAGCAGAAGGCAGAGAAACAGCAGTATACCGATATTCATAGTGAAGGGCTGTGCAAGGGGGGGGGGGGGGGGTGTCAACAGGAGGCAGTGGGAGAGCAGTACACTGATCTTCATAATGAAAAGCTGAGGGGGGGGGGGGGCATGTCAGCAGAAGGCAGTGGGGGAGCAGTACACTGAAACCTTATAGTGAAAAGCTGTGCAGGGTGTGTATCAGGAGGCAGAGGAACAGCAGTACACTGATCTTCAAAGTGAAGAGCTATGTAGGGGGTGTAACAGCAGAAGGCAGAGGAACAGCAGTACACTGATCTCCATAGTGAAGGGTTGTGTAGGGGGGGGAGCATGTCAGCAGAAGGCAGTGGGGGAGCAGTACACTGATCTTCATAGTGAAGAGCTGTGCGGGGGGGGGGGGGCATGTCAGCAGTAGGCAGTGGGGGAGCAGTACACTGATCTTCATAGTGAAGAGCTGTGCGGGGAGGGGCATGTCAGCAGTAGGCAGTGGGTGAGCAGTACACTGAAACCTTATAGTGAAAAGCTGTTCAGAGTGTATGTCAGAAGGCAGAGGAACAGCAGTACACTGATCTTCAAAGTAAAGAGCTGTGTAGGGGGTGTAACAGCAGAAGGCAGAGGAACAGCAGTACACTCATCTTCATAGTTAGGAGGCTGTGCGGGGGGGGGGGGGCATGTCAGCAGGAGGCAGTGGGGGAGCAATACACTGAAACCTTATAGTGAAAAGCTGTGCAGGGTGTGTGCCAGGAGGCAGAGGAACAGCAGTACACTGATCTTCAAAGTAAAGAGCTGTGTAGGGGGTGTAACAGCAGAAGGCAGAGAAACAGCAGTACACTGATCTTCATAGTGAAGAGGCTGTGCGGGGGGGGGGGGGCATGTCAGAAGGAGGCAGTGGGGGAGCAGAGGAACAGCAGTACACTGATCTTCAAAGTAAAGAGCTGTGCAGGGTGTGTGTCACCAGGAGGCAGAAGAACAGCAGTATACTGATCTTCATTGTGAAGTGCTGCGCAGGGGGGGCGTGTCAACAGGAGGCAGTGGAGGAGCAGTATACCGATCTTCATGGTGAAGGGCTGTGTAGGGTGTGTGTCAGCAGGAGGAAGAGGAACAACAGTATACCGATCTTCATGGTGAAGGGCTGTGTAGGGTGTGTGTCAGCAGGAGGAAGAGGAACAGCAGTATACCGATCTTCATGGTGAAGGGCTGTGCAGGGGGTGTATCAGCAGAAGGCAGAGAAATCCAAATCCAGCAAAATGAGGGATGGAAATGTTTCTGGGGGGCTTGTAGATCACAAACTTAGCAAAAGCATGCATTGTAAAGCCTTAACTAACAAAGCTATCAATATAGAGTCATGCATTAAAAAAGCCGTACATTCCAGAGATAAATCAATACGACTACTCTTTACAAAACCCTGGTTCACCCTCATCTGGAATATGCAGTTCAGTTTTGGTCGCCAATCCTCAGGAAAGACCTTGTTGAATTAGAAAGCGAAGGGCAACAAAATGAATAAGGGAGGTGGAGGACTTCAGCTTTGAGGATCAATTACATTACAGATTACAGTTATTCACTCTGGAGAAGAGGGGTGTGAGTGGAAATGTGATTATGCTGTACAAATATATCAAAGGTGACTTCAATAACTGTAATAAATAGTTTACTTTAAGGTCCCTGAGGAGGACAAATGGCCATGATTTGAGATTAGGAAAAAAGGTTTAACCGTAGATCGTGGAAAGGATTCTTTACCGTTAGAGCAGTAAAATGCAGAACACCCCACCCCAGGAGGTGGTACTAGCTGAGGGTGTCGACAACTTCCAAAAAATTTGAGATGTCCTCCTCAAGATGCAGAACACAAAGGGCTATCGGAATCGTTATAGAATAAAAAATCATACACACATACACATACATAGGTTGAACTGGATGGGCCTGTATCTTTATTCAGTCTTACAAGCTATGGGGGTTATTTACGAAAGGCAAATCCCCTTTGCACTGAAAGTGAACTTGCAGTTGCTCTAAATCTGAGGGGTAGATCTGAAATGAGGGGAAGCTCTGCTGATTTTATCATCCAATCATGTGCAAGCTAAAAAGCAGTTTTTTTATTTTCCTTGCTTTTTTTAATTTTTTTTTTAATTCTTTATTTCAACCTGCATCTTTCATTATAAGAATACCTGGGGACTATGCTGTAGAGTTTCTTGTGCAGATACTTCCTCTTATAGTCAATGTCAGAGAGTTATAGAAAGGGGCAGTGAAAAGGGGTCAGTCACCCGGTGACAAACTATGATGTAGCAGCCCATGAGGCTGTTATGGGGCCTGGAGATGGGAGGGGGCCCCATTAGAGAGGCGGTTGAGGCAAATTATACATAAAAAATCTGAGTGGACGTGAAAATAAAGCATTCAATTGTTACTAAACCCAGGACTCTGCATTCACTATATCTAGTCTGCCACAGTACACAGAACATGGAATTGCAATTATATTAGTAAATCTTAACTGCTAAATATGTTTTCTCATCAGCAGTTTATAGCAGTCTTATGACTTCTATTAGTGTCTGGTTAAAGCTTGTAGGAGGAGTTTTCATTCTCCTCCGACTGTCCTATGAGGCTCAATGACCCCTGACCCTCTGTCTGGAGAGTGCCGATTGGCCCTGTGCTGATCACATGCACCCTCCCAAAAAAAAAAAAAAAACTCTCTAGCAATACACATCAAACTGGGCATGTGCAGCCTGACTCAAACGGCTCTGTCTTATCAGGAGATGGACTGGGGACAGCGGAAAAAGGGAAGGATCAGAGAAGACTGGATCAAACAGCCTTTTTACACAATGTAGAGGATTTACCCCTTAGGTTTCACAGTGAGTATAACAAGCATGCTTTACTGCATATACACACTGATTTTATTGTTGTGGGTTTGGTAACACTTTAAATACTCAATCGGGATTTAAGAGGAACACCTAAGGCTGCCACTGAGCCCCTGAAAGGACTAGAAGATCGGACATCATGTGGATTCTTCAGGATCAATGTTTCCTAGTCACTTATTCCTCCTGACATCATTGGTTTAGCTGTCTTAGTTATGTAAAGCAGTGGTTCTCAACCCTGTCCTCAAGTACCCCCACCAGGACATGTTTTGGGAATTTCCCTTGGATAAAATAACTGTCCAAAGTACCAAACTATTGACTCTGATGTAAAGCACCTGTGCAAGATAAAGGAAAACCTGCAAACATGGCTTGTTGGGGGTACTTGAGAATAGGGTTTGAGAACCACTGATGTAAAGAACCTAAGCAGCAGATTTGAAATTAACCCTACATGCCTAACACAACCCCTAATATTGGGGTGTGGGCGGGGTTTACATGAGCAGAAGGGAGCGCTCATGCCCCTAGAGGCTGCCAGAAGTACTGTATGTGTCTAAATACGGGATATGGTATTAAGGCGGCACTCCCTGAAATAAGCAGCACTTCTCCCTACAGACATTTAGTTAACTCTTGGATCCTGTTATCTTCCAATGAACATTGCAGATAACAGTTCATATGCTTCTCCTTCCTGTGCAGTATTTCTGAGCCGGTGTCACTGAGCTCCACCAGCTCAACATCCCATCACCTCATGCCAGTGACACTGATATGTATGTTTAACTCGTCACTATTAGATCTGTATCCCGGGAAGCGCTATACCATTGCTGACTTGTGCTTTAGTACTTCGAGGCCTCATTTTATCTTCCCTGACTCCCAGGCCAGGTCCCTAGGACACCCCGTAACGCAATCAATACCAAGTTGGGGTATCGATTGCTAGGGAAGGGACGAAGCACACAGGCTCCTTCTCTACTATCACTCCTGACCCCTGCACTCTGCGTATTACTTTTTCTCCTGACTTCAGCAGTCTGTCCATTACTTTTACTCTTGACCCCTGCACTTTGTATATTATTTTTTAATTCTGACCCCTGCACTCTGTCTATTACTTTTACTCCTGACCTCTGTACACTTTACATTACTTTTACCCCTGACCTCTGTACATTACTTTTACTCCTGACCCCTGCACTCTGCACATTACTTTTACTCCTGACCTCTGCACTCTGTACATTACTTTTACTTCTGACATCTGTACTCAGTCCATTGCTTTTACTCCTAACCCCTGCACTCTGTGCATTAATTTTACTCCTGACCTCTGTACTCTGTACATTACTTTTACTCCTGACCTCTGCATTCTGTCCATTACTTTTACTCCTGACCTCTATACTCAGTCCATTGCTTTTACTCCTAACCCCTGCACTCTGTCTATTACTTTTACTCCTGACCTCTGCACTCTGTCCATTACTTTTACTCCTGACCCCTGCACTCTGTACATTACTTTTACTCCTGACCTCTGTACACTTTACATTACTTTTACCCCTGACCTCTGTACATTACTTTTACTCCTGACCTCTGTACTCTGTCCATTACTTTTACTCCTGACCCCTGTACTGTGTATATTACTTGTACTCCTGACCTCTGTATTCTGTCCATTACTTTTATTCCTGACCCCTGCACTCTGCACATTACTTTTACGCCTGACCTCTGCACTCTGTACATTACTTTTACTTCTGACATCTGTACTCAGTCCATTGCTTTTACTCCTAACCCCTGCACTCTGTGCATTACTTTTACTCCTGACCTCTGTACTCTGTCCATTACTTTTACTCCTGACTCCTGTACTCTGTACATTACTTTTACTCCTGACCTCTGCATTCTGTCCATTACTTTTACTCCTGACCTCTATACTCAGTCCATTGCTTTTACTCCTAACCCCTGCACTCTGTCTATTACTTTTACTCCTGACCTCTGCACTCTGTCCATTACTTTTACTCCTGACCCCTGCACTCTGTACATTACTTTTACTCCTGACCTCTGTACACTTTACATTACTTTTACCCCTGACCTCTGTACATTACTTTTACTCCTGACCTCTGTACTCTGTCCATTACTTTTACTCCTGACCCCTGTACTCTGTATATTACTTGTACTCCTGACCTCTGTATTCTGTCCATTACTTTTATTCCTGACCCCTGCACTCTGCACATTACCTTTACTCCTGACCTCTGCACTCTGTACATTACTTTTACTTCTGACATCTGTACTCAGTCCATTGCTTTTACTCCTAACCCCTGCACTCTGTGCATTACTTTTACTCCTGACCTCTATACTCTGTCCATTACTTTTACTCCTGACTCCTGTACTCTGTACATTACTTTTACTCCTGACCTCTGCATTCTGTCCATTACTTTTACTCCTGACCTCTATACTCTGTCCATTACTTTTACTCCTGACCTCTGCATTCTGTCCATTACTTTTATTCCTGACCTCTGCATTCTCTGTCCATTACTTTTACTCCTGACCCCTGCACTCTGTACATTACTTTTACTCCTGACCTCTGTACACTTTATATTATTTTTACTCCTGACCCCTGTACTCTGTACTTTACTTTTACTCCTGACCTCTGTACTCTGTCCATTACTTTTACCCCTGACCTCTGTACATTACTTTAACTCCTGACCTCTGTACTCTGTCCATTACTTTTACTCCTGACCCCTGTACTCTGTATATTACTTTTACTCCTGACATCTGTATTCTGTCCATTACTTTTACTCCTAACCCCTGCACTCTGTGCATTACTTTTACTCCTGACCTCTGTACTCTGTCCATTACTTTTACTCCTGACTCCTGTACTCTGTACATTACTTTTACTCCTGACCTCTGCATTCTGTCCATTACTTTTACTCCTGACCTCTATACTCTGTCCATCACTTTTACTCCTGACCTCTGTAATCTGTCCATTACTTTTACTTCTGACCTCTGTACTCTATCCATTGCTTTTACTCCTAACCCCTGTACTCTGTACATTACTTCTACTCCTGACCTCTGTACTCTGTCCATTACTTTTACTCCTGGCCCCTGCACTCTACACATTACTTTTACTCCTGGCCCCTGCACTCTACACATTACTTTTACTCCTGACCTCTGAACTCTGTACATTACTTTTACTCCTGACCTCTGTACTCTGTCCATTACTTTTACTCCTGACCTCTGTACTCTTTACATTACTTTTACCCCTGACTTCTGCACTCTGTCCATTACTTTTACTCCTGACCTCTGCATTCTGTCCATTACTTTTACCCCTGACCTCTGCACTCTGTCCATGACTTTTACTCCTGACCTCTGCACTCTGTCCATTACTTTTACTCCTAAACCCTGCACTCTGCCCATTACTTTTAATCTGTCCCCTATTATTTACCTCCGCACTCTCTAAATTACTCACTCCTGACCCTTGCACTCTATACATTAAACACTCATGACCCCTGTACTCTGTATGCTACTTACACCTGACCCCTGTTCTCTGTAAGTTAACCACTCCTAGCAACTTAAACAAAGCACTATGCACTCCTGACCCCTGCATTGTGTATGTCACACACTCCTGACCCCTGCACTATGAATGTTACACAGCTCTGACTCCTGCACTCTTTATATGGGTATGATCACTGGGTACACACATTGGGTGTTGATAAGACAAATGGATAAGCACACCACAAAGAGGGGGTGCGGTTTTGACATCTCTGCCCTGGGCACTGGATGACCTTGTCCTGGCACAGGTTGTGCCTGTAATAAATTAATATTCATTTTACTCCATCTTGCTATATAATGTCCTATGCTAAGCTGGCCATATAGGCTTTAAATTTCTCTCATTTAGTCCTGGATGCAAACGCTATTCAGCTGACATTTTTCAGACCAGCTCCAGCGTCAAAAATCAACTTTAAAATCGACTTTGGGTCACATGGATGGGAGTAAGCATCGGCATCTACACTGAGCGGTCCATTTATGAGAATGTCTGACACAAACATACAGCATTTGAAGTACGGTAACTGATATGGGACTCATTTGAGGCTCAAGCTCTATAATGCCGTGAACGCGCGATCGGACTTTCCGACAACAAATGTTGGAAGTTTAGTACATTGTTGTCTAGATGGGCTTGTAACTAGAATGAAACGCAAACTTGATTCAGTGTAAAGAGAGGACACTCAGCAGCTGTTTACACATCTGGACGCAGGAGCACTAGTGTGGGACACCAGAACAACACAGGTGCTCCAGTGGATACTAGGGGTCTCTCCATGTCTGAAACTTTAAAAAAAAGGGTAGGTGTTCCAGCTTTAGAAAGGGAAATAAACATGTTTTCAGCTTGGAACTCTAGCAAAATGTCAAATGTACAACACTTCCAAGCAATGTTGCATATTCCTATTTCTTGCCTCAAATATCTGTGTGCTAAGTATACCTTTTTTGTATTCACATAGGGGAGAAAAGAATCGGGACATCTGAGGACACCAGGAACCCCACACTCCTGAAGAAGGGGAACTCCCCACACACCATGAAAAAAATGTGGAGGGAGAGGTTCATGAAGTGGGCGAAATGGTGACCACAACAGGTCAGTGTTTGAGACCACAGCTTCAGGTAATAGATGTATGCCTGCATATTTATAATACATGGTGTTTTTTTGTTTTTTTTAGGTGATGTGGATGTTGTGGAAGAAGAAACTCATTTCAACAGTGCAAAGTGCACAGATCCTCATCAGTAAGATCATGGTGTGCAATCGTGATTTAGAGATGGTCAAGCAAAAATATCACTGATGTACAAAAAAAAATGACCAACATCATTGATTTTTTAGGCAGAATCTAAAACCACCAAAAATTGAAAAGTTGCTCGCTGTATTTTTTTTTGCTAAAGTTTTAAAGTAATTTGAAAGCCAAATTTTGAAGATGCACGCAGTGTGTCAACATGTGCATTCTGCCATCACGGGATATCAATGTACGCATTTTGTGGGTGCACCCCCGAAACACGTCCATTGATTTCCCATGATGGGAGCTAGCACATGTTGACATTAGGCATGGGATCAGGAGGGAAATTCACATTTTGACTCCCAATTTGTGTGCATCTTCAAAATTTGGCTTTTACAGGGGTGACATCACCCCATCTGATGAAGGCAAAATCAACACAGTTTTAACATACTAATGTCTCATATTGCGTTCAATTTATCAAAGTTGAACTTTGTAAGTTCCTGAGTTGTGGATGTGGATTTTTTATGGTTTTATACATGCCTGTTTACCCCAAAAAAAGGCTATGTACTGTCACACATACATGTTATACACCAAAGATGTTGGTTTGTTAAAAAACGCTTTTTTCACGCACATGTGAATGTTCTTGGAGTAAAATGTTTTATACTCAACAATGTGTGGCTTCTTCTTTCAATGCTCAATACCAGTTTTTGGAGTAAGTTGGTGTAGTTACAGTGACAATGGGGGTTGTTTACTAAAGGCAAATCCACTGTACACTACAAGTGTACTTTCAGTTTCAATGCACTTTCAGTTTCAGTGCACTTGTAGTGCAAAGTGGATTTGCCTTTAATAAATAACCCCCACTGCGCTCTAAAATTTGCCCCAATCAGGCCATTTTAGGGATGGAGTTGAAAAGGATGATTATTTTTATCATTAATGCATTACATACATTAACAACAAAAACAATGTGTGTGTGTAGCAGACCCACAGCACAACATAATAGTTAGCTGAAGAATAGATTGTCAACCCATGTATTAAATAAGTTACGTTTGCACTATTGAAGATAATGGCCAAAAAAAAAAGGCCATTGGAGAACTTAGGAGACAGCTAAAAGAAACACAAGCAGTAAATCAAATGAAATATGAGTTAATTTTTTTATTAAAAAAATGTATTTTAAACATGTTTACACATTCTATGGCATATCAATGGCCCCCCTACCCACAAAGTACTTGAGATAACTTTGCCGTACTTCATTGGCGCTTTGGGAGGGCAAGCCAGGACGGCCAGCTTCAAGAGCCGTCAGGGTTGTTTGATCCGGGAACAAGCCGGCCTCAGTCCCAACTGAGACCACATAGTTTGCAGCATTTTTTCGCAAAAAAAATATTGCAAAATGCAGCATGCAAGAATTATATGATTCAGTTTATATTCCGCCATGTGGATCGCTGTGAGGAATAGGCAGAACTGGCTGGCCATTATTCCAAAGACATTCTCCAGCCGGTAATTAAAAACTCTCTAGTCCGGGGTGAGGGTCCTCATCGGGAACGGCCGATGAGGACCCTCAAAAAGCTTCATACACAACTAAGACGAACGGGAGTCCTGCCACGTTGTCTTCCGGAGGTGGCAAGCCCAAGCCTCCATTCTGGAGCCGTCTGAAAAACTCTGTTTGGTCAATGACTCCACCATCCGACATCTGGCCATTTTTTCCCACGTCAACATACAGGAACTCGTACATCGCCGACACCACCGCCAACAACACTATACTATTAAACCCCTTGTAATTGTAATAGTATGACCCCGAGTTGGGGGGGGGGGGTGGGATGATGTGGACGTGCTTACCACCTATTGCCCCTCCGCAGTTGGGAAAGCCCCACTGCTGGGCAAACTGGGATGCCACAGTCTGCCATTTCTGTGGGTTTGAAGGAAACTGTGGAGTCAAACAAGAAAAATAAAAATTAGTACTTTTGCACATAACATTGCAAGCAGATTAGACAGAAACATTCTTGGCCAACATAAGTATAACATTTATTTTAAGGAATATTTAAAGACAAAAGTATAAGGTCCACTTATCAGATTCCTCACCCCCTCTGATGGCCCATTGTAAAAATTTTAGGGGGGGGGGGGGTGTTTTGGATAGGTAACCCTCCCCACTTCATTGAGAGCTGAATGCCTAAATAATGTGTGTTACTTTGGCCAGCCCCTCCTTACTTACACTATTGGCAGCCCACTGGACAAGTAAGAAGTGTCATAATACAAAAATATGAATACACACTGTCTAAATTGAGGCACATTTTTACATTCTGAAATTACCTATTGAGATAATAAGAGAACAAAACTTTAAACAGTACCATTTGAAAGTATTCAGGCAGGCCCTTGCACTACATGCTTTGGTGAATTCATCCTTAAATATGAACACAAAAGAGGTAGGTCTAGTGTGTATGGGTTTAGCAAAGTCAGCAGATAGAGTATTGGTATCGGTTGACTTAGCGTTTGTGCGGGAGGGAGGGTTCCAAATGAGTTTGGGCCCCCCAAAAAAAGCCTCTTGCACTATGCATGAATTTAAGGACAACAATAACATTTTTACACATTTTAAGGGGTGTTTAGGGTAAAGCACTACAATGGAGCTGACAAAATACATTGTTAAGTGACTAGGCTAGGTGTGTATAGGCCCAGGATAGCATGCTGGGGAGGTAAGTGAAGGAAAATATGCATGAAAGACAAAAAAGGAGTATTAAAAGCTTACAGCATGCATGAGGACAAAGAGGACATTCACAGCATATTACAATCATGGTAATTATGAAATTATGAAATAAATACAATACATTAGTAAATATTAAATACATAGAATGTGATGTTAAAGGAGAAAACTTACCTTAATATAGTCCTTCTGCAGGACCTGAATGATGGCAGAACAGGTTTCTGGAATAATGATTCCCAGAACCTGGGGGAGATTCCAGTCGAGAACTTGATATCCTGGAGACTGCTCCCCGTCGCCAAGTACCGCAAGGTGGCGATGATCCTTTGTTCAGGAGTGATGGCTTACCGCATGCAGGTGTCCTGCTTCATAATATGAGGGGACAGCAAAGCCAACAGACGGTGAAAAACAGGGACCGTCATCCTGATATAATTCCTGAAATCATCAGGATTATTCTCCCGAATCTCCCGCAACAAATGTGCATGTGCGAGAATTGGTCACGTTGGAGCAACCAATTCTTCGTCCATGAACTCCTCCTCGCCCTGTTCATGGACTGGACTTGGGTCAAAGCAAGAACCCCAACACCAAGCCCCCGCACAGAACAAACTCTACGAGGAGTACGTATAAGCAACATGGCTTCAAAACGGTCGACTGGTCAGAACGAACTAACAGAACGCACTGAAAATCAGAAAGGCCTGAGAAGAGCGAGCTGAAAATAAAAAATGAGCGGACAAGAACACACTGAAAAACATATACGAACTATTAAGTAGAACGCACTGAAAGACAGAAATGAACTGATAGCACGCACTAAAGAACAGATACGAACCCACAAGCACAAACTGACAAGCAGTAATGAACTGAAAAGCGCGAGGCTGAAAAGCGTGAATTGTCTCCCACCAAACTTCTACTAACACGAGATAAACACGAGATTAGCAGAAGGAGCCCAAAGGGTGGCGCACTGGCTATTGAACTTCCTTTTTATAGTATGTCACCGCGTTCTTGGCGATCAGAATTTCCGACAACATTTGTGTGACCGTGTGTATGCAAGATAAGTTTGAGCCAACATCCTTCGGAAAAAAAACCTAGGTTTTGTTGTCGGAATGTCCGATCGTATGTACGTGGCATTACTCTCTTGAGTGCTCACATTGACTTTTATGTTAGGGACATTTATCATCATTCGCGTTGGTATATTAGTAGAAGAAAGTAGTGCTTTCAACTGTTTCTAGCATGGTGGTAATAATAGAATTCATAATCTTCCTCTGATAATAGAATTGGGCTTCATATTCTTCCTCTGATAATAGAATTGGGCTTCATATTCTTCCTCTGATAATAGAATTGGGCTTCATATTCTTCCTCTGATAAGGCAACAACTATCTTCTAGTTGGCTCCTGTGTTGTCACCCGGTCCAATTTCTAAAATAGCAGCTAATAATATTGGTGCACATGTATGACACTTTTTTGAGTTGTGTCGCTTGCTATTACTGAGCTGTGTATAGTCTGTTAATTTAGTTTTTTACAAAATATATTTGCCCGTTTTACATACTTGCTCTTATTTCCATGTATTTATCTCAAAGCAAAGAACAATAGCAGAACACACTTGCCCAATGCTCAATGAATACGTAGTAATCCTTAGGGATACGTCCTTCTTTTGCTTAATATAATGAATTGCATTTCGAATTGGATTATTCTCCACAATTTTAACACTTTGGATGATGTGTGTCCACAGGCTGTACTTCTAAGCGCCGAGATTTGTTGATCCAGTCAAAAAATTTTCTTAATGAAGGACATAAATATGTTGGTGTTGAGACGAAGGAATTTAATTTGCCATATGTGCCATCTGTGAAGTGAAGGGCATTGAAAGTTAAGTGTCTACTAGATCTACCGGCTGTATTCACAGTTATTTTGTTGGTGCAATCTGTCAGGTCTGAGCCATTTACATGGCTGTGGCGTTGGCGTGACTTGTGACTTAAGCAAGCAATGTTTGCAATTAAATCTGTTTTGTAAGATTAAAAACATAAATCAAAATGACAAACAAAATTAATTAAAGATACAGGTGAAACCTGTTATTAGCATACATTCTAGGCACAGATTTAATGTACCTTTAATGTTGAGGACTGGTTGTGACTAACAATAAGTCACCTCACTCCGCCAGTCCCTTTTTTCGCTGGTCTACCTGTTCCCAAACATGGGATTACGCAAGCCCCAGGAACCAATTTCCACACATAAGGGAAAACAAATAACTCGATTTTGCTTAAACTGGGTTCTGTGTAATCCCCTAAAGAATGAAGTCATAGAGTTTTATGGAAGAGAAGTAGGGGGCAGAGCCATAACCATTCATGGGCCCCCTCTTTCTCTAATCTCCATCTCCAAGGCAATTCTTCTAGTGATACAGGACATTAATTGCATTTATAACAGCAGCATAGAGGTTTGTAAACTAATATACATTTATTTTAACTGGGCCTTGTTTTTTTCCTATGGCTATATATACACTTGTAGTAGGAGAGCAGTAGAAATGGAACTGCATCTCTCTCTCCCAATGCTTTCTGATTCACACAAGCATGGGAACCTTTGGCCTGGGGGCCTATAAAACCAGCTGTATCTGTACCAAGCAAAGTGTGCCATGACACCATGGTGATTGGTGGTCAGGTTGTGTGTTTCTAAAAGACATATGTAGTGCACCCCCAAAAGGACCGCTAGGGAACTGGGCCTTATTCCCCCGGTTAGGACACACAGAGCCAGGAGCATAGCATTTTCTCCACTCTTTCACTGGCTCAAGGAAACACTCTAGGTGTGCTTTTTTCTGTTTTCTTTTTTTTGGAACTTAGAGCTTGTATGGGGTGAGGGGGCATGGGATATCCCAGAACTGAAGAACTGGATTTACATTGCGGGGCACTTTTTTCTTCTTTTTTAATAAAGGACTTGTCAAAAACTGTCTCTCGTGGTTTTTACTTTTTTGACACTTTTTTGGTGAATGGGTAGGGGTACGATGTATCCGATACCCATACCAATTTACATAGGGGAGGGCTTCCAGATTCCGATAAACCCCCCGCCCGCAGACCCCGGCAACCACCGGCCAAGGTTGTATGGAAGAGGCCCCAAAGCACCCTCCCCATGGTGAGGGCAAGTGGCCTGGTATGATTCAAGAGGGGAGGGGCGCTCGCTCCCCCCCTCCCTTTCCTGCATGCTCGGATAAGGGTCTGGTATGGATTTTGGGGGGGGACCCCACGGCAATTTTATTTTTAATTGTGGCGTTTTTTTCATTTTTTTAAATCTATATTGCCGGGAGCCGGCAATAAATTACAGCCGCAATAAAGTTTAAATTACATTTTTTCCTGTAGAAATGTCATTATTGCTGCGGCATGTTCTATACATTATACAAATGCGCCACTTTACAGGCAGACTAAGGGGACCCCCCCCGGCACGATATTTAAATAAATATTTAATTTTTATTGTTTCACTTTAAGCATCATTAAAATCACTGCTCCTTTGAAAACTATCATTTTTAAAACTTTTTTTTTGCATTGATCCATGTCCCCTAGAGCAGTACCGGGGTCCCCATACACTTTTTATGGCAATAACTTGCATATAAGCCTTTAAAATGAGGACTTTTGGTTTTTCATGTTCGTGTCCCATAGATTTTAATGGGGTCCGCATGTTCTCTAGAACTTTTTTGCAGAGGCGTAACTAGAACCTTCAGGGCCCCCGGTGCAAGAAACCATGAAGTGCCCCCCTGACCTCGCCCCGCAGCCCTTGCCACTCATCCAGGTCCCTTTACTCCCACTGCGAGCTGAGGGATCTCCCACCGGTTAGCGGTTTACCTTCCGACTCTATACAGTGGAGAGGGGAGGGGCTTCTGATCCGGGCAGGTATTGGCTACAGTGTACAAGCAGAGTGAATCACTTGTTTACTGCAGCCGATACCTGCCTAGGTCAAGGGCTCCCATAGTTGCCAACATTTCAAAAAAGTTTTTAGGGACACCTTTTTTTAATGCATGTCCAGAAAGCCATTGGAGGCAGGGCATTACTTTAATTAGGGACGGGGCATTCATTTAATATGGGTCTAGTTCTACAAGAAGTGTAAAATTAACATATTTATGTGTTGGGGAAAGCTTTCCTCGTCACACGGGCTGTTTGATCAGGTCCACCTGTCAGTTTTTCAGGTGGACCTGATCGGACGGTACATTCACCTCTATGGAGCGGCGGATGTCATTGGTGACATGTCCGCTGACACCCACTGCTATCCGATCCAATCCTGTCCATGAAATCCAGACGGATGGTGACCCTATTTTCCATCTGTCTGGAGGATCGGATGGGATTGGATGAAAACGAACAGGCGGTCCATTTTCATCCGATCTCCCATAGAGGTCATCCGCCTGCTCAGCGGGGATCAGTGGATCGATCCCCCGCTGAGCAAAGCGGAGTCCGCTGGGCGGATCTGCCCCGTGTGAAAGAGTTAAGGTTTACTGTTTAACTTTTGTGACATGTGGTGAATAGTGGGGAGAGATGCTGCTGTGGGGACCCAGGACACCCCATGAGAGATTTAGAGTGCTAGCGGTGTGCCCAGTGCTAGCGGTGATACTGCATATATCTATTCATATTGTCACTAGGACATTAGGATGCTTTATGAGATATTATCATAAAATGCATGAAGATGGAAAAAATTGCTAAAGTGACCAAATATACTGTGACTAGACTTTTATATTACTTTCATGGTAATGCGAACATGCAGATATTTATTTGGATTTCCTATAGCAGCTTAATATAAACTATAAAAACAAACCCAAATAAATATCCATGTTCACATTAACAATAAATTTTAAAAAATCAGTCACACTGTCACAGTATATATGGTGACTTTAGCAATTTTTTACATCTTCACACATATTAGGAACATCTCCTATTGGAAGCCTAATGTCCCAGTAACAATAATAATCAATTAAATCTGTAATCTTGCTCACTGACAACAAAGAGTTACACTGGCTGGCAGGGGAGATGCTGAGGTTCCATATATTTTAGTTAAGAGTGGAGGTGTACATTTGTAATGTAATTTTTATAAAGTGATGCTGGTGAGATAAAAGCAAGAGGAGCTGTGCTGAAATAGACATGTATAGCAAGGAGATCGGCTATGCAAACAGATGAACAGATGATTCAATGACTAATGATCAACTGCAGAGATAAAACGATAATTCTCCCGCTCTACAAGACTCTGGTCCGGCCGCACCTGGAGTATGCTGTCCAGTTCTGGGCACCAGTCCTCAGGAGGGACGTACTGGAAATGGAGCGAGTACAAAGAAGGGCAACAAAGCTAATAAAGGGTCTGGAGGATCTTAGTTATGAGGAAAGGTTGCGAGCACTGAACTTATTCTCTCTGGAGAAGAGACGCTTGAGAGGGGATATGATTTCAATATACAAATACTGTACTGGTGACCCCACAATAGGGATAAAACTTTTTCGCAGAAGAGAGTTTAATAAGACTCGTGGCCACTCATTACAATTAGAAGAAAAGAGGTTTAACCTTAAACTACGTAGAGGGTTCTTTACTGTAAGAGCGGCAAGGATGTGGAATTCCCTTCCACAGGCGGTGGTCTCAGCGGGGGAGCATTGATAGCTTCAAGAAACTATTAGATAATCACCTGAATGACCGCAATATACAGGGATATGTAATGTAATACTGACATATAATCACACACATAGGTTGGACTTGATGGACTTGTGTCTTTTTTCAACCTCACCTACTATGTAACTATGTAACTACTATGTAATGAAACCTAGCAAAGTTTATTCTGGTGTAACAATCTGATTTACCTCTACCAGAATATCACCACCGTCTGCTCCAGTCTCTCACAGGGTCTCTCCATGCAGCTTGAGCCTCGCACCTGCACCAGAAGGTGGACCAGGCGCCATCACATTCGAGGTGACACCCCTCCTTGAGTCCAGCCCAATCAAAATGCAAGCCTCGGCAGGCTCCGCCTCCGGCATGTTCTGCAGGAGTAGCAGAGAGTGTACTCGAGAGCCGACCTGATCCGCTGCTGGAGAGGAGTTTGTGATCTCCACAGATGGGGACAGTTGGCAAGTACGGAGGCCCCGCCTCTCTGCACTGTATAGAGCAGTGATGGCGAACCTTGGCACCCCAGATGTTTTGGAACTACATTTCCCATGATGCTCCACTACACTGCAGAGTGCATGAGCATCATGGGAAATGTAGTTCCAAAACATCTGGGGTGCCAAGGTTCGCCATCACTGGTATAGAGGAAAGTCAACTGATCACCGGAGGGAGATCCCGCAGCTTGCAGGCACCACAGAGCTGCCAATCGCCCCCTCCCGCACCTCCACTGCATAGTGAAGTGAGAACCGGACGTGCAGGGGGAGATGCTGGGTCCTGGCCCCCCTCACTGTGGCGGAACGGCATGGCCCAGTCGCAAGTGCGACTGGTGCAACCCTGATTGTTCCGCCACTGACTTTTTGCTTGAGGTGTTCTGGTGCGAACCGAACCGGAGGGTGTTCGCTACAGCTCAACACAAAATTGTCAACTTACTTAAAAATTTTGATTTTTTTTTTTAGGGGAATTTTTTTTGTAAAAATGCATTTATACTTTGTGAACATACTTTGACGGTATCTCTTTACTGCAGTTTTATAAGTTTTATCTTCCCAAAGGAAAATCTCCCACTCTTCGCAATCACACCCTCAGTTTTCGGTAGCACCTATATTTGTGAGCAACTATTTTCAAGGATGAAACACACCAAGGGCAAAATTAGAACCAAAATGTCCGATGAGCATTTAGTGAATTCATTGAGAATTGCTACTCCGTCCATCCAACCAGATATTGAGGTGTTAGTTTATCAAAAACAGTGTCAAATATCGCACTAGTCTTATGTTGTCCTCAAAATTCAAAAATGAATTTTTTTTGCATGGATAGGTACATTATCTGTATCAGTGATCATCGCTAAGGCTGGCCATACATGCTGCGAATTTCTTTAAATTTTCACGATTCCCCCATCAACACAGACAGTGCTAACAGGGGAATCAGTAACTGTCTTCTCCCGGCGGGGGGGTGGGTTGGGGAAGCCATCCCCTCCAGGAGAAGACAGTGGTTATCGTCAGCAGCTATAGCAGCCGCTTGCGATAATTGGAAGCGAATTTGGCAGGCTGGTTGTACCCAAGTTGATCAACCTATCAACTTGGTACATTCAGCCTGCCCATTAACATTAAAGCCTCGTACACACGATCGGATTGTTGGCCAACCGTGGACTTTTGTTTGAAGGGCCCAAACTTGTCTTGCATACAAACGGCAAGGAATTGTTGGCAACAAATACGAATGTAGTGACGTACTACTTTGTTTTTCAGCTCTTTAGCGCCACGCTTTGGGCTTCTTCTGCTAATTTTATGTTAGTAGAAGTTTGGTGAGTGTTGATTCGCGCTTTTCATTTAGCACTTTTCATTTCGCACTTTCCATTTCGCGCTTTTCATTTTGCGCTTTTCAGTTCGTTTCTGAACAGCCGTTCGTCAACCAGACATGTTGCGGAATCGGAGGAGATAACGTGTTATTTATTATTGGCCTTGGAGTTTTTGCTTTGACATTATTTTTTTGGGTTGAATAATAATGATTTGATTTGGTAAATTTTCTATATTTTTGGATGCATAGAATGCACTTTTTAGTTAAGTTCTATTGGCAGATAGCATGTCTAATTTTATTTGTTTTCTCTTTTTAATGCACAATAAAAAAATTGTGTAGAATAATACTTGGCTATGTGTTTTACTTCAAATGACAGTTTGGGAGTAGCAGGTACATTTTATAAAATACAATGTAAAATTAACAAGGGACACCAACATAGTTGTATCTTTCATCTTAAAAACTACGGGATAATGGTGTTGTGGTAACTTACCCAAATTAAAAAAAAAAAAAAATCATAATAATATTATTCTTGATATCACTAGAAAAAAAAAGCCTTTGAAAATTAGTTTGCAATAACTCCATCAGTATCTCCAGCAAAGCAGCTTTATTATTATCCCATTAAAGAAGAAGAGAATTGTGCGCTGCATTTCCAGACTTCATAATTTGCCGCGTCACGCATGTTAATTCTCCATTACGAACGCTAGTTTACAGGACCGACCGCTTATGGCTCATCCTTGCTTCCGAGCATGCGTGTTTGTACTTTGGACTTTTGTCCGACGGACTTGTGTACACACGATCGGAAAATCCGACAACAGACATTTGTCTGTGGAAAATTTTAAAACCTGCCATCCAACATTTGTCCGCGGAAAATCCGACAACAATTGTCCGATGGAGCGTACACACGGTCAGATTTACCGCCAACAGCCCGACATCACACAATTCCCGTCGTAAAATCCGATTGTGTGTACAAGGCTTTAGAATCTTGGCCAGTTCCTGCTGAGATTCGAACCATGTATGGCCAGCTTAATGCCCTGTACACACGACCGGTTTTGCCGTCGGAATAAACTCCGCAGGTTTCTCCGACGAAATTCCATTCAAACGGTCTTGCCTACACACAGTCAAACCAAAATCTGCCCAAAGTCCGACCGTCCAGAACGCGGTGACGTACAACACGTACGACGGGACTAGAAAACGGAAGTTCAATAGCCAGTAGCCAATAGCTTCCGTCTCGTACTTGCTTCAGAGCATGCGTCGTATTTGGTCCGTCGGAACAGCATACGGATGAGCGGGTTTTCCCGATAGGAATTGGTTCTGTCGGAAATATTTAGAACATGTTCCATTTCTAGGTCCGTCAGAATTTTCGGGATAAAAAAGTCAGATGAGGCAAACACACAAGATCGGACTAGACGATGAAAAGCTTCCGTCTGACTTTTTCTGTTGGTTGATTAAAGTAATTATCTTGCACTAGGTCATTGTGCTCTTTTTTTGGTTTTATTTCATATGCAAATTCGCTCATTTTGGGGGGAAAAAAAAGGAGGCAAATAACTGGCACTAAAGACAGCTGGCATGGGAATCAGAAGAATTCAAAGTATCTCTACATGCTGGATATTACTGATGATAAAACAGTAAACAATGAATACATTTGCAAGTTTAAAGTAATGTTACCACTGTATTTATTAGATCCTAACAGGTACTCACCTATCTAGTGATCCAGCTAAACACTCTGCCCCCCCCTCCCTTCTCAGCTATACCTGTATAAAGAATACACTATAACCTTCATCCACCCCCATCCCAGCAAATGAAATATTCATCATCCCAGCTGATCTACTTTACAAGTTCCCATCCATCATCAATTAACACCCGGCTACCAATTAATACTTTGCTGAAGTTTCCTTCCACCAAGTTTACTAATAGTGTGCAAATCATATCCCTGTTTTCAGCGGTATGTCTGCACAGGTTACCCTGCAGAGTATCACATTTTTCTTTCTATGCTGTTCGTTAAGGCTCCATTCACATCTATGCATGTTGCTTTTGAGCATTTCAGCAGTGCTTTTTGCGGTGCTTGTATGCGTTTTTGCCACGTTTTGCTTTTTTTTTTTTTTTTTTTTTTTTTTTTACAGTTTTTTTTTCTTATACTGTATACAGTGTTAAAAAAAAACAAAGAAAAAAAACGCCAAATGCGGCAAAATCGCAGTAAGGCTCCATTCACACTAAGGCCTGATTCACACCTATGCATTTTTAGTACTTTTTGCATTTTGCAGTTTTGCACTACAGAACGTGTTCCATAGGAAACCATGTTAAATGGACTGTAGTGCAAATCTGCAAAATGCAAAAAGCACTAAAAATGCATAGGTGTGAATCAGGCCTAACACGTTTTTTGATGCATTTTGCAGAAATGCATGGGAATTTTTTAACATGGGTTCCTATGGAACATGTTCACATCAATGCATTTTTGTACCTCTGCGTTTTTGGAAAGGGTCAGGGACTTTTTTTCATGCAAAATGCAGCGTTTTGCATGTAATAGAATTCAATGGACAAGCATCAAAAACGCAAGTGCACCATTTTCGCTGCAAAAACTCTGCACTTGCGTTTTTGATGCTTGTCCATTGAAAACCATTACATGCAAAACGCTGCTTTTTGCATGAAAAAAAGTCCCCGACCCTTTCCAAAAACGCAGAGATACAAAAAAGCATTGATGTGAACATGTTCCATAGGAACCCATGTTAAAAAATTCCCGTGCATTTCTGCAAAATGCAAAATGCATCAAAAAACGCGCTAGTGTGAATGGGGCCTTAGTTACAGTTCTTCAGCATGATATAAAGGTAATTAGGGGGACTAAATAAACACATCATTTTAAAGGAACCGGATGAAAGAAATAAGAATTCAATTTTTCTGCATATATGTCACTTTTTATTTTTTGACTTTAGATGCCTTTTAAAAAGATTAGCCCAGGCTCCAGGATAATTGCTGCATTTGAACTAATTACATTTTTTTTTTTTTAGCTTGACAGGAACTTTGTAATGTGCCCATTGCTGTTTGAACTTATAAATGTTCTCCTTTATGAAGCAGAAAGAAAAGATTGAAACTTGATCGTTCTGTCCACATGGAATATTAGGAAAGTTAATTGCTGTGACTGAAATGTGCCTATAACGTAATTGGAGGTTGCCGTCCAGAAAAGATGCCAAGTAATGACAAGTAGACTTGATTTGCATGAAAGTCAAATGAAGTCTCTGTACAGTTCCCTTGGGGTGGGGGAAATGGCATTTCATGGCTTGTGCCCTTAAATGCCGAACTCAGGTCACAAAAACTTTCAACCAAATATATTTCTTAACCACTTCCAATTCCGACATTCCTCTCCTGCATGTACAAAAACATCATTTTTATTGCTAGTAAACTACTTAAAGCCCCCAACATTATATACATTTTTTTTTTATAAACAGAGACCATAGAGAATACAGTGATGGGTGTTGTATATTTTTATGTAAAACGATATTTGCACACCTATTTTTCAAAGGCGGATTTTTTGGAAAAAAAATGCACTTTAATTAATTTAAATGCGCAAAACACAATATAATACCTAATTGTTTGGTAAAATATAAAAGATGATTTTTTACGCCACGTAAATAGATACCAAGCATGCTTTAACCCACTGGAAACAAAACAAACAGAAGGTGCATTTAAGTGCAGAAACACAGAGACTTTTAATGCCAAAGAATTAAAAACACTTAAGCCGTGTACACACGACCGGACTTTTTGACCGGACTGGTCCGATGGAACGAATCCGTTGGACAATCCGACCGTGTGTTATCTTCATCTGACTTTTTTTTGTTGAAAATCAGACGGGCTTTAGATTTGGAACATGTTTGGAACACAGACTTGAGTCCAGTCGAAAAATCGGTTCGTCTGTATGCTAGTCCGACGGACAAAAAAGGACGCAAGGGCAGCTATTGGCTACTGGCTATGAACTTCCTTATTCTAGTCCCTTCGTACGTCATCACATTCAAACCAACGAACTTTCGAACGGACTTTAGTCCGTTCGTGTGTGGGCAAGTCCGGTCTTTCAAAAGTCTGTCGTAACTCCTTCGGAAAGACCGTCGGACCTTTGATGCTGAAAAGTCTGCTCGTGTGTACACGGCATTACTAGCTAAAAGGTGAAAAAGATTCACCATATGGATAAGTCCAAAGAGTCCAGCAGTGGTGGTCCCAGGGGTGGTCCGGTCTGCAGCTAGATGCCAAAGGTCCCAACCATCCAGCAGAGGGAAGCCGCAGAGAAAGTAACCTGGAAGGACAATTCCAGCTGTGGTGACCAGCGTGGAATTCTGGGCCTGGTTGTGAAGGTAGCGGAAGAGAGCCCAGAACCAGCGTGAAGCGCAGATGCCGGGAAGTGATGTCAAAGGGGCAGGACGCGTTTTGGAGCGTCTGATAGGCCATTAAAAGTCTTTGTGTTTCCACACTTAGAGGCACTTTCTGCTTGTTTGTTTTCTTCGGAGTATTGCTTCTCTCTGGGAGTGTTGCCCAAGTTCTATGTGAGACATCTGTTTGCCAGACCTACGCCTATTTTCATTGTGGACATCCTCTCTGGCCAGATTGTTATCCAGAGCTCCCTTCTTTCCCTCACCCTGTTTAACCCACTGGAGCCAACATCTGCCGGCCCTTTAAGAGGTTTAGAAATCCGGGAGGCAGGGCAGGGCTTATGGTCATGTGACTGCTGTGATTGGCTGTGGATATCAAGTTTGAGTGGAAGATGGCACTGGATTAGTGCCGCTCGAGCGGCAAGTTACTGTGTGGCAGATGGGGAGGGAATTGCTCCCAATGGGTTGTAACCCAAATTGTAGGTGGTAAGTGATAGACTATGTTGGGATCCAGGGCTGCTACTTTTCTGATAATGCTGTGATTGGCTGTCACATCGGTCACATGATCGGAAAGCTCCCAATCACAAGCAGCGAATGGGAGCTTTCCATTAGCCGCCGGTAACTGTGCCTGGAGCATGCAGGGTGTGTGTTCTCGACACAGCTCTATTTGCACTATTGCACACAAATATATGGCCACTTGGTACCAAGACCCACCTGCTGAAAGGCCGCAAATTTGCGTGCGCTTGCGCCAAGAGGTTAAAATTGTGTACACCTGTGGAACAGAGCCAAACCACCGAATCTAAAAATCCCCATAGGCAACATTTTAAAAGCCTTTACAGCTTACTAGTGTAGAGTTAGACAGGATGTCTGGCACTAGAATTATTGCTCTTGCTCTGACATTTGTGGCAATACCTCACATGTGTGGTGTGATCATGGTTTACATATGCACACGGGACCAACACGTACGTTCACCATTGCACGTGAGCACAGGGGGACTTTAAATTTACTTTAATTTTTTTTTTTATCACTTTATTGCTATCACAACAAGGTATGAACAACATCCTTTGTAATAGCATGGGTCATCATGACAGGTACTCTTAATGGAGAGATCTGGGGTCTATTAGACCCCAGATCTCTCCTTTGGCCTCCAAAGCATCAGATCAGACCAAGATTGGTTTGATCTGATGTTTTTACAAGCCAGGAATGTGTTTTTTACATGAGACCAAAACCAGAAGTGACAAAATCCTTATCGCCTCTGGTTTTTGTCATCACACAGTGGAAGGAACAACATCAGTTCCTCTTACTGCAGTAGTTCTCAACTCATGTCCTTAAAGTGATTGTAAGGTTTCGTTTTTTTTTTTTTTTGTTTAAAATAACAAACATATCATACTTAACTCCACTGTGCAGCTTGTTTTGCACAGAGTGGCCCTGAACCTCATCTTCTGGGGTCCCCCGGCGGATCTCGCAGGTCCTCCCCACATCAGATAACCCCCTAGGAGAATCGCTTCCCTGAGGGGGGGGTTACCATGCGGGCTCGCTCCTGAGTCCAGCATCTGCGTTCATAGACACGAATGCCGGACTCGGCCCTGCCCCCCGGATTTGATTGACAGCAGCGGGGGCTAATGGCTGCGCTGCTATCAATCTAGCCAATCAAGACACAAGACATTGGCTAGAGCTGGTGTGCTCGTCCCCAGCGCGAGAAAAAGAGGGTTCAGGTAAGCAAAATGGGGGCACTGGGGGGGCTGCACTGCAAGAGGTTTTTCACCTCAATGCATAGAATGCATTGAGGTGAAAAACCACAAAGGTTTACAACCCCTTTAAGACCCACTAACAGGCCAGATTTTATGTATTACCTTGGGGAGATGAGAATACTGCAATCACTGAGCAGCAAATGATATCACCTGTGATGTATTTCAGTTATCCTGCAAACCTGGCCTGTTAGTGGGTCCTGAGGACAGGAGTTGAGAACCAATGTCTTAGGCCCCTTTCACACTGGGGCGGTTTGCAGGCGTTATTGCGCTAAAAATACCGCCTGCAAACCGCCCCAAAACAGCCTCCGCTGTTTGTTCAGTGTAAATCCCGAGGGCTTTCACGCTGAAGCGGTGCGCTGGCAGGAGAAGAAAAAATCTCCTGTCAGCCGCATCTTTGGAGCGGTGAAGGAGCGGTGTATACACCGCTCCTAAACCGCTCCTGCCCATTGAAATCAATGGGACAGCGCGGCTATACCGCGGCAATACCGCGGCTATAGCCGCGCTATACGAGTGGATTTAACCCTTTTTCGGCCGCCAGCGGGGGGTTAAAACCGCACCGCTAGCGGCCGAATACCGCGGTAAAACAGCGCTAAAAATAGCGCTGTTTTACCGCCAACGCACACTACCGCCCCAGTGTGAAAGGGGCCTTAATGTGTCCCAGGAACCAGTGGGCGCCAGTTGCATCATTACCGGGGTCCTCAGACAGGAGAGCCCAGGTACTCCCCCTTAATACTGGGGCCGCGGCCACGCTTGCGGTAAAGAGCCGCTCATTTTAACTGTGCTTTATCGCTGTTTAAGCAGCTTCTCGGCCGCTAGCGGGGCACTTTTAACCCCAGAGAAGGTTAAAAACTCCCGTGTTGAGGTGCTTCAGAAGCGCTTTTCAGGTGCTTCGGAAGCGCTGCCCATTCATCACAATGGCCAGGGGCGTTTTGGGTGCACTGTATACAGAGCTCCCAATCCACCCCAAAGAAGCTGCATGCAGGACTTTTCCAAACGTCCCGCAAGCGCACCGCCCCCAGTGTGAAAACACTCATTGCAGAGACTGGGAGGCAGTTTTCAGGCGCTTTACAGGCGCTATTTCTAGCTCTAAAATGCCTGAAAACTGCCTCAGTGTGAAAGGGGTCTTAAGCTGGCACCACTCAGATTGCTTTAATTAAAAAGAGAATCAGCTGTTGAAAAAAAACAATACCAAGATCATGACTGTAGCTGCAGTTGTGATCCTGTTATAACCACTTCAACCTGCTTCCCTTTTTAAACAGCAAAGGGACGGGAAGTGGTTAAAGTGATTGTAAAGGTAATTTCTTTATTTTTTTATATAATAAATATGTCTATACTAAACAGCCACGAACCTCCTCTTTTCGGGTCCCCGCCGGTGCTCCTGGCCCCTCCCCTCTGTCCAGTGCCCCCCTAGGAAGCAGCTTACAATGGAGACACTTGTGCATGCTCGCACTCGAGCCCGGCTGCTGTGTCCATTGAAACAGACTCGGTCCCACCCCCACTCCCTCGTCACTGGCTTTGACTGACAGCACTGGGAGTTAGTGGCTACCGGTGCTCCAGCAAAGCAAGCAAGACCCAGAAGTGAGGGGAGAGTAGAGCTTCAGTCGTGCATGGTGCTGGATCGAATGAGGGCTCAGGTAAGTATAAGGGGGGGGGTGCTGTCACCTAAACAGTTTTAGGTGACAGGAATGCATTAAGGTAAAAAAAAATGTTTAGGCTTTACAACCACTTTAGATAAATATAAGAGTGCAGCGCCAGATAAATAATACAATTGAGTATGATATGTGTAATGATAATGTAAAGTAATATACATAGAAAGCGTTCCTTGCAAAGACAAATGTAAAAAGCTCTGCTAGTATGTATAATAACAATTCACGCATGTGCAGTGCGTGTATACGTGATGACCCTACATTGGTTTCGTCACATCTGACGTCTACAACCACTTTAATAGCCATAAAAGATTTAAATTCATTTTGTGTGAACCACATGTCTTTGCCACGTATCCCTTAGTAAAAGCAGCAATGACATCATCGATACATAGCCTCTGCAGAGAACAGAGCTGTGGGAGAGACCAGTTCTGATTTGGCTTCATTTGTAGACTCTCTGAATTTAAAAACCCCAAAGGGATACATTTGAGCTAAGAAGCTAGCCTCACAGAGATCAACTTCCTAGATCTTAGAATATCCGTCAGAGGTGACAAATTTGCCACATCTGCCTATTTCAAGGCCACTGATAGGAATTCCTATATCCCAACAGACAGGTGCCATCATAGATACTGGCTGAATTCAGTACCTAAGAGTCAGTATATGCGACTCAAATGGACAGACCACTTTGAATCAGGTTAGCCATATAAATAGAGAGGATTTACTAAAAGAAAAATCTGCGTCAGTAAAACGAATCTGGTCCCTCTAGTCCCATTATTACTACCTTTTCTGTACAACATCAGAGCATCAAACACCTTTTAGGCCCCTTTCACACTGGGGCGGGAGGTGCGTTGGCGGTAAAGCGCCGCTATTGTTAGCGGCGCTTTACCGTCGTTTTAGCGGCGGTAATCGCCCGCTAGCGGGGTGGTTTTACCCCCCGCTAGCGGCCGGGAAAGGGTTAAAAACCACCGCAAAAGTGCCTCTGCAGAGGCGCTTTGCCGGCGGTATTGCCACGCTGCCCCATTAATTTCAATGGGCAGGAGCGGTGAAGGAGCGGTGTATACACCGCTCCTTCACCGCTCCGAAGATGCTGCTAGCAGGACTTATTTTCCAGTCCTACCAGCGCACCGATCCAGTGTGAAAGCCCTCGGGAACTGGAGACACAGCAGCGGCTGTTTCGGGTTGGTCTGCAGGCGCTATTTTTAGCGCAATAGCGCCTGCAAACCGCCCCAGTGTGAAAGGGGTCTTACAGAAACATTGGCACATTTTGGGTAACGACAGAATACTGAACCCTGTTTTATCAATGAGACCTCGGGTGGTCTTTAAGGGAGCCCCCTCACTCAGAAACAGACTGGCCCCTAATGTTTTTTCCTCATAACTAAGATCCTCCAGACCCTTTATTAGCTTTGTTGCCCTTCTTTGTACTCACTCCATTTCCAGTACATCCTTCCTGAGGACTGGTGCCCAGAACTGGACAGCATACTCCAGGTGCGGCCGGACCAGAGTCTTGTAGAGTGGGAGAATTATCGTGTGAAAATTATCTCTGGAGTTGATCCTCTTTTTAATGCATGCCAATATTCTGTTTGCTTTGTTAGCAGCAGCTTGGCATTGCATGCCATTGCTGAGCCTATCATCTACTAGGACCCCCAGGTCCTTTTCCATCCTAGATTCCCCCAGAGGTTCTCCCCCCAGTGTATAGATTGCATTCATATTTTTGCCACCCAAATGCATTATTTTACATTTTTCTACATTGAACCTCATTTGCCCTATTAATTTGTTCAGATCTTTTTGCAAGATTTCCACATCCTGCGGAGAAGTTATTGCCCTGCTTAGCTTTGTTTCATCCGCAAATATAGAGATTGAACTGTTAACCCCATCCTCCAGGTCGTTTATGAATAAATTAAACAGGATTGGTCCCAACACAGAACCCTGGGGGACCCCACTACCCACCCCTGGCCATTCCGAGTACTCCCCATTTATCACCACCCTCTGAACTCGCCCTTGTAGCCAGTTTTCAATCCATGTACTCACCCTATGGTCCATGCCAACGGACCTTATTTACTGTACAGTAAACGTTTATGGGGAACTGTGTCAAATGCTTTTATCAAAATTAGGGTTGTCCCGATACCACTTTTTTAGGACCGAGTACAAGTACCGATACTTTTTTTCAAGTACTCGCCGATACCGATTACCGATACTTTTTTTTTAATGTCACGTGACAGTTTTTTTGTTTTTGTTTTGTTTTTTTTTTTTTTTTTTTTTTTTAACAGTGCTTGCTTTTTTTTTGGGGGGGGGAGGGGGTGAACGTTGTATGTGTGTGTTATTTTTTTTTTTTTACAATTTTTTTTTTTTACAATAATATTTCTTTTATTCTTTATTGTTTTTTTTTTTTTTTTTTTTAATCAGCCCTTTTGGGGGGCTTTGGTGAGATATCAGGGGTCTTAACAGACCTCTGATATCTCCCCCTTGAGACAGAGAAAGAGACAGAGGATAGAGATTCCCCAGTCCCTTTCTCTGCAGCGTCAGCTGCACTGAGAATGAATGGAGAGAAGACAGCGGCTCCTCTCCATTCATAAACTGACACATCGTAATCACAGGTGATTACAATGTTTCAGTTATGTGAATAGACAGAGTCAGCTGACTCTCTCCATAAACAAAGGAAGGAGGAGGAGGACGGAGGAACGGAGGGGGAGAACGGAGGGGACAGATAAGGAGAGCAGAACGGAGGGGACAGCTGAGAGGGACAGATAAGGAGAGAGGAATGCAGGGGACAGCGGAGAGGCACAGAGGAAAGGAGGGGGCACGGAGGAGGATGCAGTGACAGTCAGCTGTGAGCGATCACCGCTGTATGTCACTAAAGCTGGTGAAAGCCGCTGGGGGAGAATCTTGTAACTCCCCCACGCGCCGATCACAGCTGACTTCCAGGTATCGGGGAAGCATCGGGAGCATTTGCCCGAGTACAAGTACTTGGGCAAATGCTCGGTATCGGTGCCGATACCGATACTAGTATCGGTATCGGGACATCCCTAATCAAAATCCAGATACACCACATCTACGGGCCTTCCTTTATCTAGATGGCAACTCACCTCCTCAGAGAAGGTTAATAGATTGGTTTGGCAAGAACGATTCTTCATGAATCCATGCTGATTATTGCTAATGATACCGTTCTCATTACTAAAATCTTGTATATAGTCCCTTATCATCCCCTCCAAGAGCTTGCATACTATTGATGTTAGGCTAACTGGTCTGTAATTCCCAGGGATGTATTTTGAATTCTCATTTTTGCCGAAATCGTGCTGCTCTATCAGTCAACCTGCATAAGGAGACAGAGCAACTGTGAGCGGTCTTTATTACAAGAAGCCAAATTTTCACACTGGATTACTGCACAGATCTGAAAGAAATACACAAAGCTCACTGAGATTCCAGAAGAATACACAACTCTTGTATTTAAACCATATTTTTTTATCCCAGAATTCAGCTTTAAAGCTCAGCTCAAGACAAAACTTTCCATTTATTTATTTTTAACAGAATGGGAAAGGGCCCGTTTCTTCATTGCCAACACTTTCCCATACTTCCATAGGAAGGGAAGTGATGGAAACAGTCTCCAGCAGAAACAAAGACAAAAACAAAAAGATGTTTTTAGTAGAGTGGGGAAGGACAAAGGGACAATAAGGGGGCGCAAAGGCCTAGTGCATTATCTAATAAAAAGTTAATTTCAAAATAAAAAAAGTCATAAGCATACTCACAAAAAGCCAAAGGTTTAAGGTTTTAAAAAAAGAAAGACCCGAGTGAAAAGAAGGTCAAGATGTGAAAGAGTATCACCAAGACCCAGGCATCACTCAGATGGACATGTTGACGCATTTCAAAGGGGAGGCCCACTTCCTTAGACTTGTCAGGGACTGGATCTGAACCCGGGACAGTATCAGCATATGGAGACGGCCGCAGGTGACGTAGCTCCCGCACACGTATCGTCCCAGGGGGCGGGACCTCATCAGTCCCCTGGGACGATACTAGACATGTACACTTTCATTTCATTCATTTTTTTGCTTTTTTCTGAAATTCGAAAATTTGGAAATACAAACATTCAGAAATGCGAAAATTCAGATTTTCAAATTTCCGAATTATCGGATTTCCGAATTTTCACATTTTCAAATTTCCAAATTTTCAAATTTCAGAACTTCAAATTTCCGAATTTTCGAATTTCCGAATTTTTAAATTTCCAAATTTCGAATTTCCGTATTTTCGAATTCCGAATTTCTGAATTTTCGGAATTCAAAAATTTGAAAATCCGAAAATTTGAAAATCTGAAAAAAAGAAAGAAAATCAGTACAATTCGAAATAATAACGAACTAATAATAACTAACTATTAAATTATAGGTATTGGAATTTCCTTTCAAATTTGGCAGTTTGAACGTAACAAATACAAATTTATCCGAAGTTACGAATTATCCGGAATAACGAATGCTGCATCTAAACAAATGGAATGGAGCAAATTAATAATAATAATAAAAAAGGTTTTATTATTATTATTATTGTTTTTTATTATTATTAGATCGTTACATTCCATTCTTTTAGATACGGCATACGTTTTGTGCGATAATTCGTAACTTCGAATAAATTCATACTCGTTACGTTCACTAACAGCCAAATTTGAAAGGAAATTCCAATATCTATAATTTAATAGTTATTATTAGTTAGTAATTTCGGATTTTCGAGTTTTCGAATTTATGGATTTTTTCATTCTTTTGAATTTTCATGTTTTCATTCTTTTTTTCGGATTCTCAAATTTCCAAACTTCCGAATTTTCATATTTCCAAAATTCCAAATATCCGAATTTCTTCATTTCGAATTTTCAAATTTCAGAATTTCCGAAATTCCAAATTTCCAAAAATTTCAAATTTCGGAACTTCTGAACTTCCAAATTCCAATTTTTGAATTTTCCAATATCCGAAATTTCGAATTTCAGAATTTGGAATTTCTGAAATTTCGAATTTCTGAGATTTCTAATTTTCCCATTTCTGAAATTTTGAAAGTGCCTTTTATGTAAGTTTGATTCTTTTTATTTATTAAACATATGCTAGCAGAGAGCACTAGATGTTTCCTGTTTTATTTGCATATACTGGGACACTGATGATCTTATGCTGAGATTACCTGCATACGAGCTGATATGGTGATCCATGTGCTTTGCCCTTTGAAGAGGTTTATCGCTACTCTCCAGGATTTTACCCTTATGGGAAAGCCTTTTTGACCCTTTGTTGACTCAGGGGTCCTATTGTTAAGGTGAGCAGCATAGATTGTCTTATGGTGGAGGATACACTTTTGGCACTGAATTTCAGTCTTCATTGATGCACATTGTCACTTTATTTGGAATCCTGATTTTATCTTTTCATGAACTTCTTATGAACTTTTTCAACAAATTTTTTTTTCTTTTTTCTTTTAATGAACTTATTATTGATTTTATTGGATGGCGAGATGAATCATTTGTGATAATTAGCGCTGCACTATTCTTTGTGCTGCTTGTATACCTGTCCTGCTGGTCGGTGGGAGCCTCACTTCTGCTATAGCTACTGGCTTCCGAGTCTGACCCTTGACCGTGACAAGACCATAGAGTGGGGAAGGGTTAGAACCACTGATGTTTTTAATCCTGTTTGCGCCTTCCTGTCCTAGTGACAACACCAGCATGACCACTGTGTTTGGCTGTCACAGTGGTCACAGTGGTCACATGATCAGGAGCCCATCCAAACAGCTCCTAGTCATAACTAGAGATTGGGAGCTGTTGGCAACAGCTCAGTCACAGCGCTGGGAGCAAACAGTGTGCACAGAAACCTCAGCCGCTATGGACGAATATATGTGCAGCACGTTAAGGCCTACCTGCCACCAAAATATGTGGTCAGCAAGAGGTTAAAGAATGATGGTCACTTCCCTTACTGAGTTGCCTCTTGGTAATTGGCGGATTTCAAGCATGTCAGTGTGTGCGACATGGGCAGTTGAGATGACACATGGAGAGTAATCGTTTGTTCCTTGAATTTCTCTAGGAAGCAGATGAATTAGAACCAGGGCCGGTGCTACCACTAGGCAAACTAAGCAGCCGCCTAGGATGCACTGCTGACTAGGGTGCAGCCACAGCTGCTGGTCTGCCGATGTTCCCCACCAGGGTCACCATCAGGAGAAGTGGCTGTCAAAGAAAGCCTCCATGAAGTACTCCAGCAGGCCCACCTCCCCCAGGTCCTGATTGGTGGCTCTCACGTAGATCACGCGAGTCCTGGGGGCCCTTTCTTTCTTTGCGAAGCCCGGTAGTTCAGTTGTGAAGCTGAAACTGGGGGTTGGTGTTCACACCCCTCCTCAGCCTTCTACCGCCCCCTGGGCCCCACCGCTCCTTCCTGACCTGCACCACAAAGCTCCGGCAGGCTCCATCCTCCTCATCACTGGCACAGCGGGTACAGCGGGTTATCTGGACCCAATGCACCGGGCTGGTCCCTGCACCTGATAGTCCCATCAGATCCTGGCTATGGATCCTGAGCCCCAGCACTCAGCCCAACAGATTGCCGTACATCAAATCCACATCTCGGCTCAGCTGGCCAGACCGGGCTCTTCCTCCGGTACTTGGAATTAGCAGCCCGCAGGGGGTGGAGCCAGGGGGTGGCAAAGTGAGGTTTTGCCTAGCGTGTCAAAAATGCTTGCACCGGCCCTGATTAGAACTTGGCATGAAACTGGATAGTAAAGCCCTGTTAGCTGTGCTCCCTCCAGGAGTCCTCGTGTATGCCTCATCTGTGAATTTAAGACAAGGAGGAAGAGTCCTTGGTCTTATGTGCAAAGTAAGAGGCCTAAAAGAAAGTGTTTCTGTAAAAAAATTGATGCCGCAAGACTAGTATTTAGAGTTTGAAATCAAAGAGAAGGGATGAGGTTTGGGTTTGATGCTACCATGGGTTTAGGGTGAGTCCTCAGTGTTTGAGAAGTTTGTGAGTTGCAACCTTTTGGATGAAGACTTTGCAGGTTTACCACCAGAAACAAGGAACAACTATAAAGCAGTGCATAACCTTTGCCCTTGGACAGTCACAAGAGACAACAATTTGAGGGAATGTATAACCCGACCCCCTTTCAAAAAAAAAAGTGAGATCACAGCAGCCATATCGTCAGAGTGTGTTTTACTGTTAGGGATAACTGACAATTCTGGGAATAGGGTTTTTGTTTTTTTTGTTTTTTGCACGTGGTACATGTCCTCCTTTTCAGTCCTAGACTTCCCATGCCTTTTGCATGATGATAGCTTGCTTATTAGCTCTACAATGGCCAGAACTGAATAACAAGATTTCATTTTCAACATGTTGATAAGGTGGTGGAGAAAGAACCAAGGAAGGCAAATTATAAGCAGCTTAACCTGTTCCCGTCCGCGCTTTAGCCGAATGATGGCTACAGTGTGGACCTACATTGCCGGGAGGCTGTCAATAGACGTCCTCACCTTTGCACGCTCCCCACGCGCCCCCTCAGTGAGACTCGGGTGATCACAGATCGGAGTAATCTGTTATAACAAAATATAAAACAGTTTTGTATTTTTATTCAAAATTTTTGGTCTTTTTTCATTTTTTTTAACAAAAATAAAACAGAAAATAAAAACCCCACAGGTGATCAAATACCACCAAAAGAAAGCTCTATTTGTGGGAAAAAAATTATAAAAATAATTTTTAGGTACAGTGTTGAATGACCGCGCAATTGTCATTCAAAGTGTGACAGCGCTGAAAGCTGAAAATTGGTCTGGGCAGGAGGGGGGGGGGGGGTATAGGTGCCCGGTAAGCAAGTGGTTAAACTCCTAGCAGTTTCCTCGTTTTCAGCCTACACAACCCCTTCCAATAAAACCGATCTGTATTTTGGAATAACGGGTGTTTTGGCCTCCTTGCAACTGATGGTAAATTTCCTTGCATGTTTCCTTTGTGCTTGTGTTTGGATTATGAGGTCTGTAGAAATGATGGTGCCATATGGATAGAGAGGCGTTCGTGTTACTTCTCGTGAGAAATGAATTGTTTGTTTTGTACTTTTACCACAAACCTTATTTCATTGGATTCAGTTCTCTACATCTGCTGTGCCATAATGTGCAAATAGGTGTCTTTAGAGTTTATCGAGATGAGTTTTTCAGGACTTATGTTGTGTTAAATTGGATTGTGGGTTCTTTTAACAGTAGACCAATTATACAGAAAGAGTTATTTAAAGCCAAACTCCAGACAAAACGTTTTGTTTCTCGTTTAGAATTAAGTAGGGATATAGTGTAAAGCCTAGTACACACTATTATTTTATTTTTATTTTTTCGTTCAACTAAAAAAAACTGAAGAGCTCTGGAGGAGACATTGTACTAACTATGCGATTTTAGTGCAGCGATCTCCCCTTCCTGAGCTATTGTGTTCTGACAGGGGGATGGCCAGAACACACCAGCCATTGGCTGAGAGCGCTGTGTGGATGCCGATCGGCAGACCTTTTTCGGTCATGTCCCTGTACACACATGCCGAATATCAATAGATATTGCCCGATATTATCCTGCCCGATATTTGGCCCGTGTGTATGGCCCTTAAGGTTTTTTATTACAGTCTGTGAAACCATGGGGCAATTTTTTTTTTATTTCCTGTCCCTGTGACAAAAGCAGTGGCAGCTTGTGTTTTTTTTTTTTTGGGGGGGGGGGGAGTAGGCGACAAACAATGCACCCACAGCCACCCCCCACTTACCCCATCAATGGCACTGACAGCACTTCCCTCTGGGCAACAGCTTCCCCTGCATCATGGCGGCTGTTCTTCCCCTCCTCCTCGGCCAATAGGATCGCTTTTCCTTTCTGCCAATCAGGAAACGGGTCTCAAGAACTGCTTCCTGATTGGCCGGGAGGAGAATCAGTGTGACAATAGCGAATATTCACACAACTGGGTGGGCTCGGAGCGCAGTGCCCACCCTTTTTTGAAACCTTTTAGAGCCTCTGGCTCTAATCACCTTCTTAAAAAAAGGGAAAAAAAAACCCATTTGAATCCATGCGTCTGGCGCCCCGCATGTAGATTAGGGGGCTGGACGCATGGATAGGGAGGCGGCGCCCCTGCGCCCCTAATGGATGGGCCGCTGCAGGAAAAATAGGACAAAAATTTAGGCAAATAGGCATCAACAGTAGGATGAGCTGAAAGCGGAGTTCCACCAGTTTTTAGTTTATTAAATGTCAGCAGCTACAAAAAGCATAGCTTCTGACTTTTAATAAACACACACTCACCTGTCCCACGGTCCAGCGATGCGGCCGCCCGGAGACTCACTCCTCTCCCCCTCTCCACAGCGGCATCATAGCAACTGTGGGCACCCAGCCGTGACAGCTTAAGGCTTCACGGCAGGGCACGCAATGCGCATGCGCGAGTCGCACTGAGCTCTGCAATTGGTCAGCCAATCTTCTGGGACCTGTGATGTGTCCCAGAAGATCACTGGCAGGGAGGGGCCGCCTAGGGCGAGGGGAGGAGTCGCCAAGAAGAGGAAGCAGGAAGTGAGACAGGAAGACCCTCAGAAAACAAGGTATCCACTCCCCCCCCCCCCCACAAAAAAAATGACATGCCAAATGTGGCATGTCGGGGACGAGGAGTGCTTAAAGCGGAAGTTCCACTTTTGGGTGGAACTCCGCTTTAAACATGTTCAGATCCTAGTCCAAACCCACCTGAGCATGGATGCCACTTAACTGCACATATACAGTCGAGACGGAAAGTATTCAGATCCCCTTAAATTTTCCAGTCTTTGTTATATTGTAGCCATTTGCTAAAATCATTTAAGTTCATTTTTTTGTCCTCATTAATGTACACACAGCACCCCATATTGACAGAAAAACACAGAATTGTTGACATTTTTGCAGATTTATTAAAAAAGAAAAACTGAAATATCACATGGTCCTAAGTATTCAGACCCTTTGCTCAGTATTTAGTAGAAGCACCCTTTTGATCTAATACACCCATGAGTCTTTTTGGGAAAGATGCAACAAGTTTCTCACACCTGGATTTGGGGATCCTCTGCCATTCCTCCTTGCAGATCCTCTCCAGTTCTGTCAGGTTGCATGGTAAACGTTGGTGGACAGCCATTTTAGGTCTCTCCAGAGATGCTCAATTGGGTTTAAGTCAGGGCTCTGGCTGGGCCATTCAAGAACAGTCACTGAGTTGTTGTGAAGCCACTCCTTCATTATTTTAGCTGTGTGCTTAGGTTCATTGTCTTGTTGGAAGGTAAACCTTCGGCCCAGTCTGAGGTCCTGAGCACTCTGAAGAAGGTTTTCGTCCAGAATATCCCTGTACTTGGCCACATTCATCTTTCCCTTGATTGCAACCAGTCGTCCTGTCCCTGCAGCTGAAAAACACCCCCACAGCATGATGCTGCCACCACCATGCTTCACTGTTGGGACTGTATTGGACAGGTGATGAGCAGTGCCTGGTTTTCTCCACACATACCGCTTAGAATTAAGGCCAAAAAGTTCTATCTTGGTCTCATCAGACCAGAGAATCTTATTTCTCACCATCTTGGAGTCCTTCAGGAGTTTTTTAGCAAACTCCATGCAGGCTTTCATGTGTCTTGCACTGAGGAGAGGCTTCCGTCGGGCCACTCTGCCATAAAGCCCCGACTGGTGGAGGGCTACAGTGATGGTTGACTTTCTACAACTTTCTCCCATCTCCTGACTGCATCTCTGGAGCTCAGCCACAGTGATCTTTGGGTTCTTCTTTACCTCACTCACCAAGGCTCTTCTCCCCTGATAGCTCAGTTTGGCCGGACGGCCAGCTCTAAGAAGGGTTCTGGTCATCCCAAACGTCTTCCATTTAAGGACTATGGAGGCCACTGTGCTCTTAGGAACCTTAAGTGCAGCAGAATTTTTTTTGTAACCTTGGCCAGATGTGTGCCTTGCCACAATTCTGTCTCTGAGCTCTTCAGGCAGTTCCTTTGACCTCATGATTCTCATTTGCTCTGACATGCACTGTGAGCTGTAAGGTCTTATATAGTCAGGTGTTTGGCTTTCCTAATCGAGTTCAATCAGTATAATCAAACACATCTGGACTCAAATGAAGGTGTAGAACCATCTCAAGGAAGAAGAAATGGACAGCACCTGAGTTAAATATATGAGTGTTACAGCAAAGGGTCTGAATACTTAGGACCATGTGATATTTCAGTTTTTCTTTTTTAATAAATCTGCAAAAATGTCAACAATTCTGTGTTTTTCTGTCAATATGGGGTGCTGTGTGTACATTAATGAGGAAAAAAATGACCTTAAATGATTTTAGCAAATGGCTGCAATATAACAAAGAATAAAAAATTTAAGGGGGTCTGAATACTTTCCGTCCACACTGTATATATGTATATTTGAGGCTGCAGGGTGGGGAACGACTCTGCCACTTTTGATTGGCAGGGGGCCAAGACAGCTTCCTGGTGGTATAGCTCAGGCGGGTTTGGAGTAGGATCTGAACAAGTCTGAGCTCATTCCTAATCAGCAGAGATTGTACCCCTTGTCCGGTTAACTACAAATGTGTCTTTGTTGCCCTCTGTGTGTCCTTTGAAGATATTTCCCCCAACACGTTCTGTTTTTATGACTGAGACAGGAAGTAAGGGGAATTCCCTCTAGTGGGGAATAAGAAAGCAATAAAAACCTGTCAGTGATTCTGTTACCAACCCTATTCACAACTGAATTTGAAACACCAACCATTGTTAGTGTCCTTCTTCTATTGAAGCAACACTCTTTTTAAAACATATGTGTGAATCATGAACCTTAGAGGTTGGGTTTGTTGAACCCCTGCATTGAGAGGGCAGTTCATGCTCTGGGTCTCCCCCTCCTTCTTCTTGGTTAGGGTATACACATACCTGTCTTTTGAAGTACCTCCCCGCCTTTTTGGATCCACCATGTGGTGTCACACTTATCTCGGCTTAAAGCCCGCACGCTATATCACCCGGCTTGAGGCCATATTAAAATAAATTAATGTCCAGAACATTTTATTTTCGTCACTTTATTGCTCAACTCCACTCCAGCACAGCTCTTAACGTTACAGGCATTATTCAGTACCTCACAATACATTACTCACTGCAAAAGGTCCACAGGGCAAAACACCACTCATGGGAGAGCCTATGATCCAGGCCCTGAGGCCTGCACGGACCAAGCCACAAACCTACAGAAGAGGGTAGGGTGTGGTAAAGTCCACAAATTGCATTCCTTTGTTGTGTTTTAAGAATCCCATCGAAGACTCCTGACCAGTGGGGCACTCTAATTCTCTTCTCCTTCATAATTATTATTAGTATTATTATAATATGGGATTTATTTCAGATCGACAGTTTGCGCAGCGCTTTACCACTTGAGGGTAGACAGTACAAATACAATACACTTTAATACAGTAGGAATCAGAGAGCCCTACTCGTTAGAGCTTACAATCTAAGAGGGAGGGTCAATAAATACAAGAGGTAATAACTGTGGGGGATGCATAGTTGCCAACATTGCAAAAAAAAAATTTGGGACACTTTTTTGCATGTAGGCGGAGCCTTGCTATAATTAGGGGTGGGGCATTTGTAGGCGTGGAAAGAAAGAAAGAAAGAAAGAAAGAAAGAAAGAAAGAAAGAAAGAAAGAAAGAGAAAGAAATGTGTGTATTCCCAAAGGTTTAACAAATCGTCAGATAAAGATCCTCCAAACACCTGGGGTTAGCGCTTCAATCATCCCGGCACCATGGCTGTTATGGTGTCGGTGATTGAAGCGCAATATTTCTATTATTAAAATGATTATCTATTATTATTGAAATGAGATCATTCAACTCACCATAATGCCGAATCAGTGGAAGTCCTGAGCGTGTCACCTGCCATCAGATGCCTCCCCAGCAGTCCGTCCTTGCATCAGGTGCCTCATCAGCAGAGACCGTCCTTGCATCAGGTGCCTTCCCAGAAGAGTCTGCCCTTGCCTCCCCAGCAGTGTCCGTCCTTGCATCAGGTGCCTCCCCAGCACTCCGTCCTTGCATCAGGTGCCTCCCAGCACTCCGTCCTTGCATCAGGTGCCTCCCAGCACTCCGTCCTTGCATCAGGTGCCTCCCCAGCAGAGTCTGTCCTTGCATTAGGTGCCTCCCAGCACTCCGTCCTTGCATCAGGTGCCTCCCAGCACTCCGTCCTTGCATTAGGTGCCTCCCCAGCAGAGTCCGTCCTTGCAACAGGTGCCTCCCCTGCACTCCGTCCTTGCATCAGGTGCTTCCCAGCACTTCGTCCTTGCATCAGGTGCCTCCCCAGCAGAGTCCGTCCTTGCATCAGGTGCCTGCCAGCACTCCGTCCTTGCATCAGGTGCCTCCCCAGCAGAGTCCGTCCTTGCATCAGGTGCTTCCCAGCACTCCGTCCTTGCATCAAGTGCCTCCCCAGCAGAGTCCATCCTTGCATCAGGTGCTTCCCAGCACTCCGTCCTTGCATCAAGTGCCTCCCCAGCAGAGTCTGTCCTTGCATCATGTGCAACACGCACTGCACTGATTACTACAACACGCACTTCACTACACTGTTCACTACACCGTCCACTACACTGATTACCACTACACTACACTGGTTACTACACCACCCACTACACTAATTACCACAACACCCACTACACTGATTACTACTACACTAATTACTACAACACTCACTACACTGATTACCACTACAATACTACACTACACTGATTACTACTACACTATCCACTATACAGCAATACTCAGCAGAGCCGTATCCAGAAGATGGTAAAATATAAAAAGGACTCCGTGCTATGGTTAGAGAAAAATATAACAATAAAGCTGCTCCCCTAAAGTGTTATAAATAACAAACTTTGTAATGTGGGGGGTGTATGGTGATAAGGGGGAGCTATAAAGTAAAGTGCAAATGTGCAATGATCATAGAACCTGTAATGGATTAGATAACAGTAATTCAATGATATAATATTGTACCACATTGAAAGCAATATACAGTGGGGACAGAAAGTTTTCAGACTCCCTTAAATGTTTCACTCTTTGTTATATTGCAGCCGTTTGCTAAAATCATTTAAGTTCATTTTTTTCCTCATTATTGTACACACAGCACCCCATATTGACAGAAAAACACAGAATTGTTGACATTTTTGCAGATTTATTAAAAAAGAAAAACTGAAATATCACATGGTCCTAAGTATTCAGACCCTTTGCTGTGATACTCATATATTTAATTCAGGTGCTGTCCATTTCTTCTGATCATCCTTGAGATGGTTCTACACCTTCATTTGAGTCCAGCTGTGTTTTATACTGATTGGACTTGATTAGGAAAGCCACACACCTGTCTATATAAGACCTTACAGCTCACAGGGCATGTCAGAGCAAATGAGAATCATGAGGTCAAAGGAACTGCCTGAAGAGCTCAGAGACAGAATTGTGGCAAGGCACAGATCTGGCCAAGGTTACAAAAAAAATTCTGCTGCACTTAAGTTTCCTAAAAGCACAATGGCCTCCATAATCCTTAAATGAAAGACAACCAGAATCCTTCCTAGAGCTGGCCGTCAGGCCAAACTGAGCTATCGGGGGAGAAGAGCCTTGGTGAGAGAGGTAAAGAAGAACCCAAAGATCACTGTGGCTGAGCTCCAGAGATGCAGTCGGGAGATGGGAGAAAGTTGTAGAAAGTCAACCATCACTGCAGCCCTCCACCAGTCGGGGCTTTATGGCAGAGTAGCCTGACGGAAGCCTCTCCTCAGTGCAAGATACATGAAAGCCCGCATGGAGTTTGCTAAAAAAAACACCTGAAGGACTCCAAGATGGTGAGAAATAAGATTCTCTGGTCTGTTGAGACCAAGATAGAACTTTTTGGCCTTAATTCTAAGCGGTATATGTGGAGAAAAACAGGCACTGCTCATCACCTGTCCAATACAGTCCCAACAGTGAAGCATGGTGGTGGCAGCATCATGCTGTGGGGGTGTTTTTCAGCTGCAGGGACAGGATGACTGGTTGCAATGGAGGGAAAGATGAATGCGGCCAAGTACAGGGATATCCTGGACGAAAACCTTCTCCAGAGTGCTCAGGATCTCAGACTGGGCCTAAGGTTTACCTTCCAACAAGACAATGACCCTAAGCACACAGCTAAAATAACGAAGGAGTGGCTTCACAACAACTCCGTGACTATTCTTGAGTGGCCCAGCCAGAGTCCTGACTTAAACCCAATTGAGCATCTCTGGAGAGACCTAAAAATGACTGTCCACCAATGTTTACCATCCAACCTGACAGAACTGGAGAGGATCTGCAAGGAGGAATGGCAGAGGATCCCCAAATCCAGGTGTGAAAAACTTGTTGCGTCTTTTCCAAAAAGACTCATGGCTGTATTAGATCAAAAGTGTGCTTCTACTAAATACTGAGCAAAGGGTCTGAATACTTAGGACCATGTGATATTTCAGTTTTTCTTTTTTAATAAATCTGCAAAAATGTTAACAATTCTGTGTTTTTCTGTCAATATGGGGTGCTGTGTGTACATTAATGAGGAAAAAAATGAACTTAAATGATTTTAGCAAATGGCTGCAATATAACAAAGAGTGAAAATTTTAAGGGGGTCTGAATACTTTTCGTCTCCACTGTATATATAAACCATACAATTGGCTATCAACAACCTGCAATAAAGTGCATGTGCTAAATACTGATATAAATCAGTGATACAGTAAAAAATGAAAAAACAAAGTGCATAAACAATAACCAATATGCAGCAATAATTGATTACAGCACAGTGTGTATAGTCAGAGCAGACAGTGGATGTACCAGTATGTCACTTGTCACAAATAAAAAGGAATGGCAATCAATGGGAGATGTGTTTTCTGTGCAGTGTCCACTGTCATCTGTCCCCTTTCATATGATGAATGCAGCTCATGTCAACAAGCATTACATAGTTACATAGTTACATAGTAGGGGAGGTTGAAAAAAGACACAAGTCCATCAAGTCCAACCTATGTGTGTGATTATGTGTCAGTATTACATTACATATCCCTGTATATTGCGGTCATTCAGGTGATTATCTAATAGTTTCTTGAAGCTATCAATGCTCCCCGCTGAGACCACCGCCTGTGGAAGGGAATTCCACATCCTTGCCGCTCTTACAGTAAAGAACCCTCTACCTAGTTTAAGGTTAAACCTCTTTTCTTCTAATTGTAATGAGTGGCCACGAGTCTTATTAAACTCTCTTCTGCGAAAAAGTTTTATCCCTATTGTGGGGTCACCAGTACAGTATTTGTAAATTGAAATCATATCCCCTCTCAAGCGTCTCTTCTCCAGAGAGAATAAGTTCAGTGCTCGCAACCTTTCTTCATAACTAAGATCCTCCAGACCCTTTATTAGCTTTGTTGCCCTTCTTTGTACTCGCTCCATTTCCAGTACGTCCCTCCTGAGGACTGGTGCCCAGAACTGGACAGCATACTCCAGGTACGGCCGGACCAGAGTCTTGTAGAGCGGGAGAATTATCGTTTTATCTCTGCAGTTGATCCCCCTTTTAATGCATGCCAATATTCTGTTTGCTTTATTAGCAGCAGCTTGGCATTGCATGCCATTGCTGAGCCTATCATCTACTAGGACCCCCAAGTCCTTTTCCATCCTAGATTCCCCCAGAGGTTCTCCCCCCAGTGTATAGATTGCATTCATATTTTTGCCACCCAAATGCATTATTTTACATTTTTCTACATTGAACCTCATTTGCCATGTAGTCGCCCACCCCATTAATTTGTTCAGGTCTTTTTGCAAGATTTCCACATCCTGCATGCCATGCATTGCATGCCATTGCATCCACATCCTGCATGCCATGCATTGCATGCCATTGCTGAGCCTATCATCTACTAGGACCCCCAAGTCCTTTTCCATCCTAGATTCCCCCAGAGGTTCTCCCCCCAGTGTATAGATTGCATTCATATTTTTGCCACCCAAATGCATTATTTTACATTTTTCTACATTGAACCTCATTTGCCATGTAGTCGCCCACCCCATTAATTTGTTCAGGTCTTTTTGCAAGATTTCCACATCCTGCGGAGAAGTTATTGCCCTGCTTAGCTTAGTATCGTCTGCAAATACAGAGATGGAACTGTTTATCCCATCCTCCAGGTCGTTTATGAACAAATTAAATAGGATTGGTCCCAGTACAGACCCCTGGGGGACCCCACTACCCACCCCTGACCATTCTGAGTACTCCCCATTTATCACCACCCTCTGAACACGCCCTTGTAGCCAGTTTTCAATCCATGTACTCACCCTATGGTCCATGCCAACGCACCTTATTTTGTACAGTAAACGTTTATGGGGAACTGTGTCAAATGCTTTTGCAAAATCCAGATACACCACGTCTACGGGCCTTCCTTTATCTAGATGGCAACTCACCTCCTCATAGAAGGTTAATAGATTGGTTTGGCAAGAACGATTCTTCATGAATCCATGCTGATTACTGCTAATGATATCATTCTTATTACTAAAATCTTGTATATAGTCCCTTATCATCCCCTCCAAGAGTTTACATACTATTGATGTTAGGCTAACTGGTCTGTAATTCCCAGGGATGTTTTTTGGGCCCTTTTTAAATATTGGTGCTACATTGGCTTTTCTCCAATCAGCTGGTACCATTCCATTCAATAGACTGTCTGTAAAAATTAGGAACAACGGTCTGGCAATCACCTGACTGAGTTCCCTAAGTACCCTCGGATGCAAGCCATCTGGTCCCGGTGATTTATTAATGTTAAGTTTCTCAAGTCTAATTTTAATTCCGTCCTCTGTTAACCATGTAGGTGCTTCCTGTGTTGTGTCATGAGGATAAACACTGCAGTTTTGGTTACTGAAGCCCCCCGATTCACTCGTGAAGACTGAGGAGAAGAATAAATTCAATACCTCTGCCATCTCCCCATCCTTTGTAACCAGATGTCCTTCCTCATTCTTTATGGGGCCAATATGGTCTGTCCTCCCTTTTTTACTGTTTACATACTTAAAGAATTTCTTGGGATTTTTTTTGCTCTCCTCCGCTATGTGTCTTTCATGTTCTATCTTAGCCATCCTAATTGCACCCTTACATTTCTTATTGCATTCTTTATAAATTCTGAATGCTGTGGATGATCCCTCAACCTTGTATTTTTTGAAGGCCTTCTCCTTTGCTTTTATATGCATTTTTACATTGGAGTTAAGCCATCCAGGATGTTTGTTCGCTCTTTTAAGTTTATTACCCAATGGGATACATTGGCTAATGCCCTTATTTAATATGCTCTTAAAGCAAACCCATCTCTCCTCCGTATTCTTTGTTCCTAATATTTTATCCCAATTTATGCCTTTTAGCAAGGTTTGTAGTTTAGGGAAGTTGGCTCTTTTGAAATTCAGTGTCTTTGTGTTCCCTTCATGTCTCCTATTTGTGTGATTTATACTGGTGTGCATTCATGGTGTGCCTTGTGCTTTCATCCAAATAACTTCACATAAATAACTGGATGTAGTAGTGGCTTTGTAGCAGTAAATGGTCCATTCACTTGGATACATTGCCATAGCATGGTAAAATGCTTTCATTCTGAAAACCACCCCAACGCACAGGGCTCATTCACACAGGTAAAGAGCCTCACACAGCATGAAGACACGTTCATTTTTTGTACCAGTACTGAGCTTTGTGCGGGTGGCCTATTTATATGTGAATGGACAGACATCAGCTGTACGGACTCACCTGCAAAGCCGAATTTGACAGGTACACAGGGACAGGCACACATCCCCCAACGCGCGGGCTCTGCAATGTACTCACCCGGCAGCACACCCAATGTACATAATAAAAAAAATTTTGATGGACAAACAGGGCGGAGGGGCAGAGGGGCGGAGGGGCGGCGGCGGATGATCACATCCTTGTGCTCAGGGGAGAGCAGGGAGGGGCCTCCAATCCCTGCAGCCAATAGGCCTCAGTGTACAATAGAATTTTCTATGTGTACACTGAAGAGAGAAGTCGATTGGCTGCCCCTCTCCTCTGCACTGAACACAAGGGGAAATGGCGGTGGCGACGGCCATTTTTGTGTAGCCGCTGCCGTTTTTAGCCAAGAACATTCCCGATTTTCCTGGGACAAAAGCAAAATCCCGAGAAAATTATCGGGACAAGCTTATATCGGGGTGAGGGTCCCAAATTTGGAGTTTGTCCTGGGAAAATCGGGACTGTTGGCAACTATGGGGATGTGCTGATGGAGAAAATAAATGTACAGTGGTTAGGTGGGGACCAGATAGGCTTCTCTGAAGAGATGAGTTTTCAGGGATCGTCTAAAAGTAGGAAATAGTGGGACAGATTGGCGTATAGCATTCCAGAGGCTGGGAGAGGCTCGGGAGAATTCCTGGAGGTGAGCATGGGATGAGGCAACAAGGGAACTAGAGAGCAGGATATCTTGGGAGGAGCGAAGAGAACAATTTGGTTGGTATTTTAAGACCAGGTTAGTGATGTAGCTGGGGGCCAGGTTGTGGATGGCTTTGTTATTGTTAGTATCTTGAAATTAATTTGTTGGTTGAGTGGCAGCCAACGGAGGGATTGGCAGCGAGAAGTAGCAGACGACAAACGGTTTCTAAAGTGGATGAGCCTGGCAGCAGCGTTCATGATGGACTGAAGGGGGAATAGCCTATTTAAAGGTAAGCCAATGAGGAGGGAGTTGCAGTAGTTGAGGCGAGAGATGAAGAGGGAGTGGATTAGAAGCTTTGTGGTGACATCGGTAAGGAAGGGGCGTATTGTCATGAAGATCCTGCCAGTAATAGGCGCTCCAGGCGCACTGGAACACGGCCACGGGCACTACCGCGCATGCGCGCGCGTTCACGGGTGCTGTCACGAACGGGCACGCGCGCGCACTCCCGCTGGCTTCAGGCGGGCTATTTAAACCTGCCTGTCACACTCAATCCCCGCTGTCTGCTCTACAGCGTTCTGTGTGCCAAACCTGATCTGATCCGAATCCTTCTGTTATCTGACCCGGCTTCCTGTTGTGACTACCCAGCTATCTGCCTGCACCTGACCCCCTTGGCTTGCTTGACCATTCCCCTGTGTTATCCCTGGTACCTCTGCTGTCCGCCCAATACTGACCACCGGCTTGTTTGATCATTCCTTTGCCTGATATCAGTATCCAGTCTGTTACCTGCTGCTTGTTCCTGGTTCCAGCCCAGAGTTCCAGTATCCAGTCTGTTACCTGCTGCTTGTTCCTGGTTCCAGTCCAGCGCTCCAGTGTCCAGTCTGTTACCTGCTGCTTGTTCCTGGTTCCAGTCCAGTGCTCCAGTGTCCAGTCTGTTGCCTGCTGCTTGTTCCTGGTTCCAGCCCAGCGTTCCAGTATCCAGTCTGTTACCTGCTGCTTGTTCCTGGTTCCAGTCCAGCACTCCAGTTCCTGCCTACTTACCTGCCGTGGTTCCTGGTTCAGTCTGTACTCCAGTCTCCAGTCTTCTCTTCAGCTCCTGGTTCCAGAGGGTTCCACCACTCCTGAACTTCTGGTGACTGTTGATCCTGCCAGGCACCCATACCACTCCTCACTCCTGTGTTCTCTGTCTCCATTCCAGAGGAACGAGAGTGGGAGCTGTAAGGGAGGTCTTTCTCTGCACTTCAAGCTCAAAACCTACCAGGTACGTGACACGTATCTTGGAGATGTTTGTGGAGGTTGAGCTTAAGCTTTGGACAGCGATTAAATGTGGGGCTGAAAGGATAGTTCAGAGTCCAGAATTACACCTAGGACCTTGGCGTGGGGGGACGGGTTGATAGTTGAGCCATTGATTTTGACAGAGAAATCAGGGGAAGAGGCACGAGGGGGAAGAAATATCATGAGCTCCATTTTGGATAGGTTGAGTTTGAGGTAGTGATGTGACATCCAGGCTGATATGTCCATTAGTAAGTTGGTGATGCTTGAGAAAACAGACGGCAGTGACGGAAGTATAGGGGTTGCTGAGGTCGCCATGGGGACCAGGCCCCATGCTGCAGGGGGCCCTTGAGGGCCCCCTGTATATCTCAATAGGAGGAGAGGCAGGGGCGGCTGAGACCGAGCTCCCCGATCCTTAGCCAAACTGTAATCGGCACTGTGCGGTGGGTAATTAATTAATAGTTATTATAATGATGATGTAAGTACTCTTCCGCAACAACCCAATTCTTCCAGAGAGATGCACTTTATTGACTTCCAACACAGAACAAGGTCCAAAGTCCACAGATAACAAAAATCCAACAGTATATAATTCAGAGTCCCATTTTTCCTAGGTCTGCGCCTTCATAGTCATACACAGACAGGACTGACTGAATGCCAGCTTGAATGTCCTCTCTGAAATACTAGTCCACTAGGAGGAAGTTTCTGCTAGGTCAACCCAAAATACTCTTTGACCTTATTGTTACCCCCTCAAGTCTAATTACCATCAATAAATACTTCTTCTATGGTCCTTTAAACAATGTACCCTTTGAAATGTTCAATTAGGTTTACAGGCCATACCTCACACACCTAGGTAGACTTGCATAAGATCAACACACCAAAGGGTCTTCAGCTGTCCCCTTGATATGTTAAAATTCAGTTGACTTGGACAACTCAACTGAATTTCTGGTCAACATGGCACTCCAATACAACATTATACATAAATCGGCCAACATATTACAACATATACCCCCACTTGGGTCGGTTCTAACTACTAGAACTGACCCATAAATTAAACAACAAAAATATTATGATTTAAGGTACTGGATGCTTTACAATGGCTCATATAAAATGTGAAGTTGAAACTGGTTATATCTCTCTTTACCAGCTTCTAAAATATCCCCATGAAACAGTTATTAGATAATATAACTTTTAGTCCATGACTGGAAAAGGATTTGGTAAACATCAGTGGCCCATATAGCTGTTAGGCCTTATTATATCACATCAAGATCTTGAATATATAAAGACGAGCTGATGACACAGTCCATTCTTCGGTCTGACTTCATCACATCTCTCACCATCTCACTGAAAGTAAACTTGGTATGCTCTGGGAGCTCCAATCCACATAAGCCCAGGATTCTCTCATCTCCAGGCTCAAGCTTTTCATTTTTAAAGATGCTTTTACACAAACATTCTACTTTCATCTTTATAATAAGAAGAACCATCAATGTACCAGCACTCACTTTCAAGGTCAAAAGGTTGGGATACGGCAGTAAAAACTGTGCTGCAAACTATTTCCTTGCACTTGACATTCATGAGTCCATCTTGCAAGCATTTTACAATTCATATCTGCTTCTTTCCATTTCCTATTTGAGCCATGATGTCCTGTTGTGTACCTGTCAGGTATCTGAATTTGTTGGTTGCCAGCCACAATTTGCTTTTGTAATTTGCTGTAGGCCGACCCCTCATTGCCTTCAATAGAGCAGTTACTTGGATCATTCAGTCCATAATTCCACCTGAATGGTATACCAACATATACATATACCCCCACACGATGGTTCAGATAGAATCAGCTTGACATCAGTGTTTATCAGATCTTCTATCCAGACAAAGCGGCAGTGGAAATTCTTGCCAGTATCCTCACCATGAAAGGTAGAAAGGTCTTTTTCATCCATATATGCCATAGCCTTTAGCATATTATAAACAACCGATTCAACAAAGTTCAAATCATGACTGGAGTGATGAATTTCACTCACCCCTCTTATAAATTTAGGAAAACCACCCAACATACTATAATTTATGCTATGCCAAGCCATTGTGCAGGATCTCACCTTAGATGTCAAATATATTGATCAATACGCATTATGTAATATGTACAGATGTTATGAAAATTATTTTAGGTTTAAATGCTTCTCTTTGGTTTTAAGATAAAGTTCAAGAAATAAAACATAATAAAAATAAAAAATTAAGAGCAAAAGAAAATTAAAAAAAGTGAAAAAAAAAAAAGGGTCCATTGCTTGATGAATATTGAGAGAGTCCATGCATTCTTTATAACTCCTTGAATAGTGATATATTGTCTATTCAGCATTTCTCCCCCACTAGCCAGCAATGTCAGATACTTCTAGTTCTTCTGCTATTCACGTGCAAACGAGCATCTCCGGACAAATATCTGAAAGACAAAAACTCTCCAACAAAAACTCATTAGCGAGGTCCTTAAACGTTGTTTGAAGTTAAAACAAAGCACTATTTACACGTTTACAGTTTGAAGCTAATTCACCCCCACTGCTAGAGAAGTGTCATTTGCAATCAAAAACAAATCTGGAGAATGTACATCTTGTACCCCTTTCAACTGCTCTAATTTATCAAGTTCCCCTCTCATCTTGTCATACTCAATCTTCAGGTGGTCATATTTCTGTTTTAACTGAGAAAACGGTATCCAGTTCTTGGACCTTTTCTTATTATTATTTTGGTCAGCTCTGTTTTTCATATAATTATCACCTATATTTGACTCGGTGTCTCCTCTCTGGGTGTTATCATAAGATATTATATTTTGATCTTTAGGTTCAGTATTTGTCCTAAACAATGTGGCTAAATCAATTTTGACAGCCTGCTCATTTGACTTTCTCCATAAATGGCCTGCACTCAACAATATGTCTTTTAAATCATGAGGATTTGGGGAAACTAATAAAATATTTTGTTTGATATCTTCATGCAAAGCATCTAGAAACATAGTCATATGTATCAAGCCACCACGCTCAAATGCAAGATTATTACCGACCAATAATTCCATAATAGTTGCTATCCTGTGTGACAATTCATATGGAGATTCATTTTGCATCTGTTGGATCCTCCCATGAATAGTAACATCAGAACGTACACCATACAAAACACATAATAATTCCAGTAATATGTCCCTTGTTCTAAGAGGCTAAATACAGATCTGTTTAATTCTCATCCAAAGACGGGGGTGTTACTGGAAGCGGATGGAGGTGAGAGACATGGAGTGAGAGCGAGTGTCCGTCCCGCTCCAAGACTATGCAACCCGTGGATAACCCGGTCTCCCGGTACTAAAACAAAGGCTCTCACCTACCATTCTCCCTGCTGTGCTGTGCGGACCTTGATTTATACAGCCCCGGAGCCATATCTGCCGGAGCAGTGTGCCGCTGCTCGGGGCAGCGGGAAGGAGTGGAGTCTGGCAGAGGTGGTGTAATCCCCGCATGACGTAAGACAGTGTGGGAAGGCTCGGTTTGGCGGCCGGCGGGAGGGGTCGGAGTTGGAGGACGCGGAATGGCAGGAACAGAGCTTCGGTAAGCAGAACCGCGTATGAAGCAACTGTCTTGTGAAGGCTCTCGGATCGGAGGCTTGAGGTTTGAATCATGTGTTGGCTGGGGTGGAGGAACGAGCCTGAAACTCTCATAATGTGAGGTGGAGATCAGCTGTGGAGAGCACAGGAGTAATCCTCCGGATTTAAGCACCAGCAAGTGTCCGGGTATGAAGTATCCCCTGTAATGTGAAACGGAGGTATTGTATTAGCTCTCCCTGTTATCCCCTGTTACTTCCTGGCATATCCTGCTGTCTTACCACGGAGGTATCAGTGAAAACTAAAGAGGGGTTCATTAAGGGACCCTAGTACGGTATAAGAGACTGTGAGCTGTTGCATAACCCTGGGGGTGAAGTGGAGTGGTGCCAGCTGTGAGACTTTTATTTGTTTGAGCAGTGGGGTAGGAGGTAAAAGGCTCCCTCTGTGGAATAGCTTGACACTTGTGCTTTCTCTTCCCCCACTCTGGGTGGAAAGTACATTAACCATACCGAATAATAAACATCAACAGGTGTTGGGGGAACTGTGCAAATAAATACACCTATTGTGATAGTGGTTGTGCAGCTGGGATAAAGGATAATCCTACAAGGTGTAAATCCAATATGTCAGGGAGAAGAAAGGGTGATGAGCACCCCAACCAGGAGAATATGGGAACCCAATCCCTCCGGTCAGCTAAGGAGAAGGAGAAGGATAAAGGCCCTCACTCCACTGTGGCGGGGGAAACGGCAGCGGCGGTTGCAGCCTCCGCTAAGAAAATGGTCCTTGTAGCGGAGCATACTCCAAATAAAGGGGGTCAGCAGGCTCAAAACAAAGTAGCAACGGACAGGAAAAGTCAAGGACACCTGGGCTTGTCCATAGGTACTTCAAATACAAAAATCTCTTCCACGAAAGCCTCAGGAGCCATTAGTAAAGAACCGGAGACCACAGTTACCCCAGTTACTATGGGAGAAGGAGAGCCCTCCTTAAAAGACATTTTGTTGGCAATAAACGCATGCAAGCACTCCTTAGGGGTACTGGGAGACCAAATGAAGGAGATTAAAGAGGAGTTGACCCTAGTACGACATGACCTTAGAAAAACAGCAGAAAGAGTGACGGAAGCAGAAAATAGAATAAGCTTGATAGAGGATGAGCTGTTCCCTATGAAACAAGTGATGACCTGGAGGGAAAAAATTGACAGGCTGGTGGGGAAGTTTGATGAAATGGAGAACAGACTTCGCAGGGATAATGTGAGGGTGGTGGGGGTACCGGAGGGGAGTGAAGGCTCGGATCCAATTGCATTCCTGGAGAACTGGTTGGTGAGGGTATTTGGGGGTGAGACATTTACCCAACAATTCTGAATAGAAAGAGCGCATAGAGTCCCGTTTAGACTCCCCCCCTCTGGAAACCCCCCAAGACCATTCCTAGTGAAATTTTTAAATTATAAGGACAAAGTAAGACTCTTACGTAAAGCTTGAGAAATGAGGAAGGTCTTATATAAAGAGGCTAGGATATTGATATTCCCCGATTTCTCCCTGGACCTACAGAAGCGCAGAGCTGGGTTCCTGGGGGTTAAACGTAGCCTCCAGAAATTCAGCGTCACGTACGCTCTCCTCTACCCAGCGAAGTTACGGATAAACGCACTGGGGGGGAAGTCAGATTTTTGAGTCCCCTGACAGTGCGTTAGCATGGCTAGAGGATAAGAAAGACCAATTACCCTGAAAGTAGTGGTGGAACAGTGTTGAAATGAGTACACTTAAATGGGGCATAACTTTATTTTATTGATTTATATGTTTATTAAATGGAGTGGGAAGGGAATGAGACACGGTAAACGGAAATGGTGTGTGTTTATAATAAGTGGGTTTATAGAGTGGGTGAAGGGAGGGGGGGGAGTGGGGGGGTGGGTTGTTGAGGGAGGGGGGGGAGTGGTATGGAAAGGCGGGTGGGTGTGGGTCGTTGATTAAAAATGCCCCTAGGGGTAACCTAGAGTGGTGTGGGAGGGAGGGGGGAGGGGGGAAATAGCACAGGAAATGTAGAATGCAATATAGGGTATCAAGCAGCACATCAATAGAAAAGATAAGGTATGACACACCGAATTATACAAAGACACGAAGGACACGGATAAACACGGGTATAATATTTATAGTGAGATAAGTGGGATCTTGGCTAAACACTGAGATAGGTATGACACGAAAGGAAATTTTGTTATTTTTTTTTTTTGGTGTGGTAAAACAGGGGCACAACTTTTTGAATATGGAGGAGTATTCCTATATCTGGGTAAATGGGGTACTGGGACAAAGGGGGTTGGATAGAATTGAAAAGCTTACACAATAGGAAACCCCACAGGGGTAATGGATCTAGATGGAACTTTCCCTGCAAAGGTATTGAGGAGGTACCCCTGGTTATTACTTGCTTTTTGTCCTTTCCTTGGTGATAACTTCACCCCTAATCAATGGGAATAAAGATTGGTTCATGAATGGGCACTCCCTCCAAAAGAGCATTGGTATTTGATATGTTAGAGGCATTTAAAGTGGATGTTACCTGTCTGCAGGAAACGCACCTGACTAGGGACACTAAAGTGCATATAAGAAATAAAAAATATCAGTGTCAGTACATACCTCTTACTCGAGGGGGGTGGTGGTGCTAATTGGGAGGGAGATTGTGTTCTCCTGCAGACAATGCAAAATAGATGAAGGGGGTCGATATGTTTTCTTGCACTGCACAATAGGGAACCAGAAATGTATATTAGCGAACATCTATAACCCTCCACCCTTTAAACTAGAAGTTCTGTATGGTTTATTAGAGTTTGTAGTTGACAAACCGAGGATCCCTGTCATCGCAGTTGGGGATTTTAATGTTGTAATAAATAAAGAAATAGATAGATTTCCCTCAGGAAAAGTGGGACAGGGTCTGCATGGAATTAGAATGGGCCAGTTTCTTGAAGAGGCAGGGTTGATTGATCTTTAGAGAATGTGTAATCCGGGGGTACAACAGTTTTCGTGCTATTCTGGTACTCACTCTTCACTTTCAAGAATAGATTTTATTTTAGGTAACGACCTGGCCGCTTTTATAGTCAGAGGTATAACCTACTATCCTAGTGGAATATCGGACCATTCACTGGTGACAGCTATGATGGACACCGGGATAAATAAACGGTGTGGTACATGGAAGATGAAACCAATATGGCTCGAGATATTTGAGGATCCAAATGAGATCATAACTAGGCTGAGAGAATTCATAGGCCTAAATGAGGACTCCGCAGCAAGAGGGGTGATGTGGGATGCCCTGAAGGTGTATTTGAGGGGTCTATTGATTCAGCAGATCTCAAGAATAAAAAAAGCATCAATGACTGGGGAAGAGAAGGCCAGGGAGGAGGTACGAGTAGCAGAAAGGGAGTTTGTAAAAAAGCCCGGAAAACTACCAAAGGTGGGAGAATAAACAGTTAATATATAAAGAGGTAATGATTAGGAAATCTGAAAGTAAGAGGTTATTTCAAAAACAAATAATATTTGGAGAAGGGGATAAAATAGGGAAGATATTGGCCCACATTGTTAAATTAGATTCCCCCCCCCCAACGATTCCCGCCATTAGAACCAGGGAGGGCGAGATTACATCCCAGCCAGATAAAATCAATGAAACATTTAAAAAATATTATGAAGAATTATATAAATCCCAGGGGCCAGTGGTAGGGGAGGAAATGGAAAGCTTTTTTAGGAAAATGGAGCTGCCTGCCCTCACAGGGTCGGATATCGAGGCACTGGAGGCCCCAATCACATTAGAAGATGTTAAAACAGCAGTAAAGGAATTGGCCAATCAGAAATCCCCGGGTCCTGATGGTCTCCCTTCAGGGATTTATAAGAACTATGGGGAGATATTATTACCAGAGCTCCTCAGGGTGTTTGAATGGGCATACCAGGAGGGGAAGCTACCTGAATCAATGACGGAGGCCACAATCATAATGATACTTAAGGAAGGGAAAAACCCCTTAGAACCCGGATCGTATAGATCTCTTTACTATGCTCAGATGCAAAAGTCCTGGCAAAAATTCTTGCCACCAGGCTTCAAAAAATAATTCATAAATTAGTCCACCCTGATCAAACAGGATTTATTCCCCAAAGGTCAACAAGTGAGAATACAAGGAGGCTCTTTTTGAATTTGCAAATCCCAATAGAAAACTCGGGCACTAGAGCTGTCATGATATTAGACGTGGTGAAGGTGTTTGACAGCCTTGAATGGGGATTCATTTGGCAGGTATTGAAGGTATTTGGCTTCGGCCCTTCATTTAGCAGATGGGTAAAAATCTTATACAATAACCCCAAAGCAAGGGTCAGAATTAACAATGTGCTCTCTAGCGAGTTCCGTCTGGAGAGAGGCACAAGACAGGGGTGTCCTCTATCACCCCTGATCTTTGCTTTGGCAATGGAACCAGTGGCCACCACTATAAGGCAAAATAGGCTTGTGGAGGGGTTCCGGAGGAGGATTAGGGAGGAGAAGATCGCGTTATACGCGGACGATGTTCTCATCTTCCTGGAAAATACGGAGGGCTCACTTAGACAGGTGATGGGTGTCTTCTCAGACTTCGGGGGGTCTCTGGTCTCACCATAAACTGGGAGAAATCTGTCTTACTACCAATAGACTCTATCAAACAAGGTACCTTTCTGGAAGAAACCCCATTAAAAATAGTGGAGAAAACAAAATATTTAGGAATCCATATAACAAGAGATTTGGACAATTTCTTAAATAATAAATTAGCCCCATTGCTGGTGAAATTTAAAAAAAAGATTGACATATGGAAGGGACTCCCACTGTCGATAGCTGGAAGGTGCAACCTGGTCAAAATGCTGTGGCTGCCCCAGCTACTGTACATTTTGCATAACTCACCAGTTTGGATCTATGGAAGATGGTTCAAATAGATATGTTGTTTAGAGGGCTTGTGTGGAAGGGGGGGCATCCCAGGATAAGTCTACAGACCCTACAGTTAGCAATAGGTGAGGGGGGCATGGCGGTCCCGCACCCACATTGCTACTTCCTGGTGGCCCAACATTTGAGATCAGGTAGTGGCCCTACAGGTAATAATAACTTGGGTATAATGATTACAGGAGCACCTCACAGGCGGGTTCTGGAGGTACTGGAGGCAAACGTGTTTGTATACAGGACCCCCACAGTTAAGCTAATGCTAAAACTTTGGAATAGTATTAAGGGCCTGAAGGGTATGGAGGGTGTAGCGAGATGTATACCCCTCCGGGATAACAAGAATCTTCAAGAACTGACACTGATAGGGAAAATTAAGTCATGGGAGCTAAAGGGGATAGTTAAACTAGAACAATTATATAATGGTAATATGTTAAAATCTTTTGCCTCTCTAAAGGAGGAATTTGGTATCCCGAATCAGTCAAATTTTAATTATATACAAATCAGGCATGGATTATTTTCGGGAAGCTAGGGCTCTAAAAAAATCGCCTTTTGGAAAGAGGCTATAGCCACAGATGTTTGAAAAGAGGTTTTAATAAAGCAAACAACCGAAACAGACAAGATCTGTTACGATCACAGAAAAAGTCTATATCTGATACGAACTCTTATACCAGAATAGTTACCACCTTTTCGAATGAACATACACAAGTGAAACAAATTCTGAGCAAGTACTGGCATGTATTAACCAATGACCCATTAATAGGCCCTTTCGTTTCCCCAACTCCCCTCTTTACTTTTAGACGCAACACGTCAGTAGGGGATGTCCTGGTCAAGAGTGAATTCAGGAGACTCACCCGAGGCGACCCCTGTAACACACTTGGCACTTGTGGCACCTGTGACTACTGTCGCTACATCAACACGGACAGAAATCCACGCCTCCCCAATGGATGGATTTTTGCCCCTAAACACTATGCCAATTGCCAAACCACATTTGTAATATATTTATTGTAATGTGAGTGTGGCTGCTACTTTATTGGTAAAAATATTTAAAAATTATGGAAGAGACTATCTTGACACATAGCAGCCATAAAAAGTGGTAACCCTGATCTTCCTTCAGGCCGCCATGTAGCGGCTGTTCACAACAATCATTTCCCAAAAATCTCGGTGTTGGTATTGGATCGACTCCATCAAACTCCCAGAGGAGGGGATCTGAACAAGATTCTCCACCAACGGGAAATGAGGTGGATTTCAAACCTCAATGCTACCCTTACCTCCAGGCTTAAACGAAGTATTGAGCTTTAAACCCTTCCTACAAGGTTTCACATCAGGAGGTTATGAAGGGGATTTATAATAATAATTAACAATCCATCTCCATTTGTATTCATCATCGTTTGTTGTTCTGATTTTCCTCTGCTTTGTATATACTGTTTTGCGCTGTATTTATTTATCTTGATGATTGTTATACACTGCATATTTTGTTGATGTTGTTTACATTGGACAATCCAAAGTTCACGGATTTGACTTATAACTGATCTAATTTAACTAATATGGTCCCTCTTGTGTTTCAGGTTTATTCCACTCTTCGGTCCCCCCCTCCTTTTTTCCCTTCCCTTCTTCAACTTTTTTTACTTTCATCATCTGTTCACTTCTTTTTACTTTTTAGCAATTACTGCATTATGCTGTATTTTGACTGCAGGCTACACATACTGGGGATCTGGTTGGTGGGCATCTCCGGCTTTGGTTGTGCCCCAGCACGGGGAGGCCCCGTGCACTCCATTGGCTCGGGGCATCTTTATGGGCCTTGTCTTTCCTGCTCTGGTCGTCTTCCGCGCATGCGCGATCCAGCCGTTCCATCTGTCGGATTCTTCTTGGCCCTTCTCCCCGTGTCGGCGGCGCTCCGGCGTCTGACGTCATCGCGCCTCTGACGTGGTGATGCCGGACGCCGCCCGGTGTTCTGCCGAGAAAGTTCCACTCGGCGGAAGATGAATAGGGGAAAATCAGCTGTACACGGCGCCTGTAAGAGGGCCCCTCGCGGGCTCGCTTCGCTCGCCACGCTTCGGGCACGGCCTCGCTGCGCTCTGCTCTTTTTTATTCCCCCTCTAGGTCCAGCTGATTGTAGATTTTGTGCTTCGGCTATCTCCGGCAGCTGATAGTAGTTCGTACTGCGCAGGCGCTGTGCCTGCACAGTACAGGGGGGAACTTATCCGCCGAGGGAACTTTCTCAGCAAGACATCGGCCGGGGGAACAGCATTCAGTGACGCTTTCCTCTCCGCTGACACTGTTATCAGCTGTAGTGATGGGCATCATTGTTTCTGACCCGGACCCCAACTCATTGGACTAGTTAGAAGCGATGCCTGCCCTCTTAGGTGTTTCCTTCTCCATATCAGCTGTTATTTTTGCACTAAGAAAGTAAGTGTTTAATATGCTGTTTCACCCTATGGCATTTTATTATTAGTACCATGCTTTTGCAATTAGCTACTTACACCATGGAAAGTTACTTGGCATTTATGCTCTCAGGATTGGAGACACATGTACATATTTGCTGCCATGCTTCATGCCAGTACTACTTTTCACTATAGTGTCCCATTTTGAGCAGGCCTGCCATCTTGCTCTCATGGTGTATCAGCTGCTTTTTCCAGTAGTTACCGGGTACATGCCAATATCACTTTCCACCCTGTGGCTATTGGCTGACCAGTTTGCTATCTTGCTTCCTTCATATACTATCAATTATTTCCAGCTTAATTAGATTATATATATGTATACTGAGCACTTTTCACTGTATTCATACTATATCATATATCGCTTATGTTTAGGGGCCCGGGTCCTTTTCCTTCTGTTCCTTGTGGATTCCATAGCCTGCTACACCCCTCTGGTCCCTATTCAATGTTATGGCTTGTCAGTCACTACTGGGAGGTTACTCATACCCCCTAGTCTCCAGCCCCTAACTAAATGGGCTGATGCATTTTTCCATCGTCACAACAATCAGTTTTTGATCGCTATCACCCTTGGGAGACTAAAGTTTGGAGTGTCATCTGTCAAACTAGTGGGCTATGATCTGTCTATGATACAGTCGTTGTATATGAACATTTTCACTAGTAAGTTTTCTAATTCTTGCTTTTCATTTCTTGAAATGTTCTATGTTTTTGTCCCAACTGTTTGCATTTGCTCTATACACTTTTTGATTAATTTCTATTTATGTATTTTCATGATAGACCATACAGTGTATCTTCGAAATCCCTGAAGAAGGAACTGTATAAACGAAATTCCGAAACATGTTGGGTATTCTGATGGTCATGTTCGATTGTGATTGAGGAGGGGGGCTGACACGAGAGGAGGGGGGCTGACACGGGAGGAGGGGGGCTGACACGGGAGGAGGGGGGCTGACACGGGAGGAGGGGGGCTGACACGGGAGGAGGGGGGCTGACACGAGAGAAGGGGGGCTGACAGAGAGGAGGGAGGCTGACAGAGAGGAGGGAGGCTGACAGAAAGGAGAGGAGCTGACAGAGAGGAGGGGGGCTGACAGAGAAGGGGGGCTGGCTTGGTGCTGGGGGAAGAGAACTCACAGTGAGCTGCAGCATTCAGGATTCATTAGCCTAGCGCTGCAGTGACAGGGGCGAGGGGTACCGGACCGGGTCCAACACACCACTGTCACCATTCACCAATTACCAGTGGCAGTGAAACTGCCAAAAAACATTAGCCCTGCTGGAGCAGGGGAAGGAGGGGGGGATCCTGCTGCTGGCAGGAGAGAGTACACTCAGGGCAGACTGCATTTGCTGATCGGCATTGGCACATTGACAGGGGGAGAGGTGGATGAAGGGGAACACTCACCACTGAAGCCACAGGACAGGAGCCGTTGGGGGGGGCAGGTGCTGTTGGCGGGAGAGTGTGCATCCAGCGACAGGAGGCGGGGTTGCGCTGCTTGCGGGAGACAAAGGACGGAGGCGGAGCGCAGTCAGCTACAGGGTGGCTATGCTGCTAGTGGGCGTGGGCTGGAGGTATGAACACCCACTTCCCAGACTGGCTGGAGCCTATGCTGCTGTGTTTGGGTCTCAGGAGGAGAGAAAAACGGGCACAGCTGTCAAAACCCGGACTGTCCGGGTCATTCCCGTACAGGTGGCAACCCTACTCTAACATCCACCAGCTCTGTGATGTCATCATGGAGAAGTGGAAGAGGACTCCAGTAGCAACCTGTGAAGCTCTGGTGAAGTCCATGCCCAAGAGGGTTAAGACAGTGCTGGAAAATAATGGTGGCCACACAAAATATTGACACTTTGGGCCCAATTTGGACATTTTCACTTAGGGGTGTACTCACTTTTGTTGCCAGCGGTTTAGACATTAATGGCTGTGTGTTGAGTTATATTGAGGGGACAGCAAATTTACACTGTTATACAAGCTGTGCACTCACTGCTTTACATTGTAGCAAAGTGTCATTTCTTCAGTGTTGTCACATGAAAAGATATAATAAAATATTTACAAAAATGTGAGGGGTGTACTCACTTTTGTGAGATACTGTATGTCAAAATCAAAGTTTTGGCATTAGATACAGTTTAAATCAGATGGACTAGCCTGAGCGACTTAGCTACACACATGTTTTTTTTTTCCAAAGTTTGAAGGTCATGCTTTTCTGCATTCTTTAATATTGATCAAATGATTTGCGATACATTTGTATTTGGAACAAACTTCCTTGAAGAACAGGAGAATGGATGTTACTGTTAGCAGAGCCATTGACATTTGCAAAAGCCAATGAATCAAGTCATGCATAATTTAAACTAATGGCTGAACCAGTGCATGAAATAGCCAAAGCACCCATTCCTGATTGACAGGAGCAATTAGATAGAGGTTGCACAAAAAAAAAGTTGAAAGAAATGTTTGGTAGATGTGGCTGATATGGCAAAAAATATCATGCAAGTGGTCAGGTGTGTCACAAATGTCAAAACAGGATGTGCAAGACATTTATTCCAGTTGCCTTTGTACATGCAATTGAAAAGAATAAACTTGTTAAATCTCACTAAAAAAACTGGGAAGGAAAAAAATTCTAAATCAAATTGAAAGTTACTGAACGTAATGCAAGTGAGTTTTTTTATAATCACTTGACCTTAGGTCTACCCCCCCCCCCCCTCCTTAATGACCAGGCCACTTTTTGCGATACGGCACTGCGTTACTTTAACCGCTTGCCAACTGCCGCACACAGATGTACGTCGGCAGAATGGCACAGGCAGGCAAATGGGCAGACAGGTACGCCCCTTTAAATCTGCCACCTTTTGAGCACGCCGCGGGTCCTGGGAACTCAATGTTCTCCGGCGGCCCGCGATTGTGGTGTGGAGAGGTAGAACGGGGTGATGCCTATGTAAACAAGGCATTTCCCCGTTCTGCCTTGTGTAACGACAGAGATCTACTGCTCCCTGTGATCGGGAGCAGTGATCTCTGTCATGTCCTAGGTAGCCCCCCCCCCCCCCCACAGTTAGAATCACTCCCTAGGACACACTTAACCCCTTCATCACCCCCTAGTGGTTAACCTCTTCCCTGCCAGTGTCATTTACACAGTAATCAGTGCATTTTTATAGCACTGATCACTGTATAAATGACAACGGTCCCAAAATAGTGTCAAAAGTGTCCGCTGTGTCTGCCATAATGTCGCAGTCACAATAAAAATCGCCATTACTAATAAACAAAAAAATTAATAATAAAAATGCCATAAAACTATCCCCTGTTTTGCAGACACTATAACTTTTGCGCAAACCAATCAATATACACTTATTGTGATTTTTTTTTTTACCAAAAATATGGAGAAGAATACATATCGGCCTAAACTGAGGAAAAAATTATTATTTTTTAAATATTTTTGGGGGATATTTATTATAGTAAAAAGTATTGTTTTTTTTTCAAAATTGTCGCTCTTTTTTTGTTTATAGTGCAAAAAATTAAAACCGCAGAGATGATCAAATACCACCAAAAGAAAGCTCTATTTGTGGGAAAAAAAGGATGTCAATTTTGTTTGGGTACAACGTCGCACGACCGCGCAATTGTCAGTTAAAGCGCCGCAGTGCCAAATCGAAAAAAATGGACCAGTCATTCAGCAGCCAAATCTTCCTAGGATGAAGTGGTTAACTGACAATTGCACGATCTTGCAATGCTGTACATAAATTAAATTTATGTCATTTTTTTCCCACAAATAGAGCTTTCTTTTGGTGCTATTTGACCACCTCTGGGTTTTTTCTATTTTTTTGTACTAAAACAAAAGAAATACCGACAATTTTGAAAAACACAAAACAATATTTTTTATTTTCTGTTATAAAACATATCCAATGAAAAAATGTAAAAAATCTAATTTCTTCATAAATTTAGGCCAATATGTATTCTGCTAAAAAAATATCTCAATGAGCTTATATCAATAGGTTTTCACAAAGGTTATAGCGTCTACAAACTATGGTAAATATACTGAAGTTTTTAGTTATTTTTATACTAGTGTAGTGGTCTCCCCAACTTCCAAGGGCCTTATGGTGACTCCCAGAGAGAACTATCATTCCTCCTCAGGGAGCAGGTTACTAGGCATAGTGGGTGTGGTGCAAGGTGAAATTATTGGGCGATAGTCACTTTTGGTAAAAAAGAACAGAGATTTTATTTCTCTTAACAGGAACGGTGGGAGAGAGTGTTAGGTGACAGGACACCCTTGGGCAAATGCAATTAAGACAAACTCTGCAGACAAAAATAGAACTAGGCAGACAGCAATACAGAAAAAGGGCCTTTCATACTTGCCAACAGTCCCAATTTTCCCAGTACAATGCTGATTTTGGGACCCTTGTCCCGATCAGAGGCTGTCCCGATTATAATCCTGGGATTTTGCTTTTATCCCGGGAAATCGGGACTGTTTTTGGCATCGGAGCTGCTTCTGGTTCCATAAATATGGCCGCTGCGAAATCTCTTTCCTATTTCCCCCTAACTCTCAGCTCAAATCCGAACTCTGCCCCTCCAGCCCTCTACAATGCAGCTCCTTCCACTCTCCCTCGCAATGTTACTTGACTGTCTACCGCCCCCGCCCCCGTCTGCGCCCCCTGTTTTCATGGTGTTGTACTGGGACAGTTTTCCCCATGAAAACCGGGGGGGGGGGGGGGGGTGCGCACGGGGACGAGTGGGAGGAGCTGCAGTGCAGAGGGCTGGAGTTCCGATCTCAGCTGAGAGCCAGGGGGAACTGATATTGGCACAACACCGCTCTGTGAGAGGCAGAGCCAAGGCACTGTACTGCACTCGGCACACCATATGTAAGGAAGCACTCAGCTGCCTGGGGACACCTGATGTAAGGAAGCACTCCACTGCCTGGGGACACCTGATGTAAGGAAGCACTCCGCTGCCTGGGGACACCTGATGTAAGGAAGCACTCCGCTGCCTGGGGACACCTGATGTAAGGAGGGACTCCACTGGGGATGCCAGATGTAAGGAGGCACTCCGCTGAGGACTCCTGATGTAAGGAGACACTCCGGTGGGGACTCCTGATGTAAGGAGGCACTCCGCTGGGGACACCTGATGTAAGGAGGCACTCCGCTGGGGATGCTTGATGTAAGGAGACACTCTGCGTGGGATGCCTGATGTAAGGAGGCACTCCGCTGGGGACACCTGATGTAAGGAGGCACACCGCTGGGGACACCTGATGTAAGGAGGCATACCGCTGGGGAAGCCTGATGTAAGGAGGCACTCTGCTGGGGACGCCTGATGTAAGGAGGCACTTTGCTGGGAATGCCTGATGTAAGGAAGCAGTCTGCTGGGGACCCCTATTATAAGGAGGCACTCTGCTGGGGACACCTGATGTAAGGAGGGACTCCGCTGGGGACATCTGATGTAAGGAGGCACTCTGCTGGGGACACTTGATGTAAGGAGGCACTCCACTGGGGACACCTGATGTAAGGAGGCACTCCGCTGGGGACACCTGATGTAAATGTAAGGAGGCACTCCGCTGGGGACGCCTGATGTAAGGAAGCACATTGCTGAGGAACCCTGATGTAAAGAGGCACTCCGCTGGGGACACCTGATGTATGGAGGCACTCCGCTGGGGTTACCTGATGTAAGGAGGCACTCCGCTGGGGACACCTGATGTAAGGAGGCACTCCGCTGGGGACACCTGATGTAAATGTAAGGAAGCACTCCGCTGGGGACGCCTGATGTAAGGAAGCACATTGCTGTGGAACCCTGATGTAAGGAGGCACTCCGCTGGGGACACCTGATGTAAGGAGGCACTCCACTGGGAACACCTGATGTATGGAGGCACTCCGCTGGGGACACCTGATGTAAGGAGGCACTCAGCTGGGGACACCTGATGTAAGGAGGGACTCCGCTGGGGATGGCATCTGGTGGCAGGCGACGTGACAAGTAATATGCTAAGGGCTCCCACTAATTCGGCATTATAGTGAGTTGAATTATTTAATCTTATAGAAATAATGCGCTTCAATCATCCTGACACCATAACAACCATGGTGCCGTAATGATTGAAGAGCTAATACCAGGTGTTTGGAATATCTTTATTTGCTGATTGTTAAACTTTCTGAAATACACATATTTCTATTGTGTTGTAGGATCTGGGCCTGTTGTCTGTCCATCCCTCCTTCTTTCCTTCCTTCTCTCTCCTTCCCTCCCTATCTCTTTCTTTCTTTCTCCCTCCATCCCTCGTTCGTCTCAGACTCGGACCACACCCCTTTGAGTTACGCCCCATTTAAGCCGCGCCTGCTATTTGGGTTAAACCACGCCCAATTTGTGCCATGCCGCACTACGCGCCCTGCGTTTTTCCTTTTTCTTCTACACCACGCCTTAAAATGAATGCCCCACCCCCTAATTATAATAAGACTCCACCTACAGACAAAAAAGTGTCCCTTTACAATTTTTTACAATGTTGGCAACTATGGCCTTTAAGCTGAATGCAGCAATCTGTATCTTATAGCAACTGCTGTCTCCTATAGCAACAACTTCTCTCTCAGTAAGCTCACTGTAAATCTTCCAGTTTAACTCAGAGTATCCCACTGCAGGTCCTCAAGCTCAGCTCACCATCTCTCACTAGACTTCTTGGACTCTTAGCTACCTGCTGGATACCTTGAGCTTCACCCACAGCTAACCGCTGTACTTATCTTCAAGCTTTGCTCACAGCTACCCGCTGTATTCCTGGATGAGTCTCCACTGAAGCTTTGTCACTTAGCTCACCATCCCTGGCTAGTGAAGCATCTGCTCTGGTACTCCTTTAGAACTTCATCACTTCCAAACTTGTCTCTGGAAACATGAGTGGTTGTCCCTCGGGCAACTGCTTCTACAGTTGCTCCCCTCTGGTTGAGCCTCTAACAATTGTGGTTCGGTCCCAGGCTTCGGGCTTAACCTAGGCTGCTCCTCCTTTGCGGACCCTTGAATTACTGGATAGGCCTCACGTAAACCCAGCAGCCAGTAGGACTCCTGGATAGGCTTCAGGCCTAGCAGCAAGTAGCTGTTTGACACACATCCACCCAGGCCTCATCCCCGGACGGGAAGAACCCCGATCACCTGACTCCTCCCAAATAAATAACCTATCCCAGCATGCAAATCGGCCCAAAAGAATCTCCTGGCTGAGACAACTTATTTACTCATCACCCAAATTCACTGTAATCTATCATCCAAATGCCAAAAGCAACAGTGCCACCTATTGACAGAAGAGAGAGACTACAAATTGAACTCAGACTTAGGACAGAAATCAGTGGATCAAAGACTACTAATTAGCCAGGCTAGTTACCACCTAGCACAACTAGTTTTATTATCAAATGTCAGGGACATGACATGCGTAGATGTGCATTAGCAGGTGCCTGTCTTGCCGGGCATAGGCTAAAGCCTATGCGCATGCGCGGGAATATTGGCGCTAACAGGTAAACACACATTAGCGCTAACAGGAGAACGCATATGTGCATGCGAGAAAATACGCACACACGTTAGCCATTTATGCTGGCGCCAAATGGCCTATAGATGTATAAAGAAAAGTGTGGCACTATAAACTCCAAACAAATGACATCTCAAAGCCAAATAAAGTATATATACAAATAATGACATACCATATAGTTAGGTATTAGTGTGAAAAGGCTAGATGAATACATATATAGTATACAAAAAATGTGAACCAATGTGTAAAAACCCCTGCAGTGTTGATATGAATGGAAATGGTACACTGTATATATAATATATAAATTATAAAGATATCAAACCATGTGAACAGTGATACAAATATAAATAAACATGTAGAAAAAAGCAAATACAGTCCAAAAAAGTCTTGAATGGGATTAGCACCACAGGGAACCAAATTATCAAAGTCCACCAATGATGAAGGAAATTGTAGAGGGAGTGAGAAAAGCACCACCCAGGGTCTTAGGGTGCTTACCAGAAACAAATGACCTGGAACGACTTATGCCGACCAAGTCACAAGAGGCTGTGAGACCAACAGGTCGCAAGAATATAACTCCTTAGACACACATGTTTACTCGCAGATTAAAGTGAAGGGTATGTGAGGAGGCTGGGTAGAAGTTTAAAGGCGACCAAAATAACCAGGAAGGGTAATAATGGTGGAAAGAGCCGTCACCTGAAGGTATTAGAGGCTTACCAGAGGTTGTTGACTTGGGGAGACTTATGTCATCCAAGTCAAAAAAGGCAAAGAGACCAACTGGTCAGAAAACCCCCTTTCGATATCCTCAATCGATTCCAAAACAGGGCGGCTATTTATTGTCCACTGTTGTCCTCAACATTCATGGAAAGTAATATCTCAATGGAAGGCCACAAACGAAATTTCATATGCCATGCGAAAAATGGATGAAAAAACTCACATAGAGTAATAACGTAGACACTAGTTTACTAAAAGTATAGAAAATAAACTCACATATTCATAGATCATCAAAATACAAAGATCAAGTTGCGGTAATAATGGAGAGTCCATCCGACACGTTTCTGCTAAAGAGCCGTCATCTGGCCAAATGGCCTATATAAAGACAGCAGCTGCACTAGTGCAGCTGCTGTCTGATCTGCAGCTTTACTCCGTGTTCTGATCCTGTGCCTGTATCTGATCCAGTATTTGACCCGGCTTTCTGACCATGCTGCTGTCTCCAGTCCTGATCTTTGGCTTACTCTGACCCTGATTATTCCTGCCTGTCTGCCTAATTTCATGTTGCGAAACCCAGCTTAAACTCTGACCATTCTCTGCCTGTTGTTTATGATAGACTGATCCTCTGTGTATGACCTAGCTTGTCTGATTCTGATCCAGTCTTTTGCTTCCAGCCTGTGTAGCTCCAGTACTGCCGTCCTGCATCTACAACTTACCTGCATCCGCTTTCCTGCATCCACAGCATACCTGCATTAGGTGTTCCTGCTACCTTCTGCTGCTCAGCAATCCAGTCTGGTCCTGCTACTCATCAGCTGTCACTACCTCTACCAACAGAGGACTTTGCAGGCGCTCTTACCTCACTGTGCTCTCGCAGCCACATTTGCAACTCCAGTGGTCCTTGAGCCGGGGCTGTATGAGAGGTCTCCTTCTACTCGCCAGGCACTCCCAGACAGTCTGTAACAGCAGCCCCGTTTAGCACCAGGGTGCTACACTAGTAACTGCGTCAATCAGGGACTTATAGCGGAATGCGAATTTGAGGTGGACAAACTAACACTACCTCACACTTTGTGGGAAACAGTGACACTAATACAGTGATCAATGCTAAAAATATGCACTGTCACTGTACTAATGACACTGGCTGGGAAGGAGTTAAACAGCTAGGGCGATCAAAGGGTTAAACGTGAGCTTAACCAGTATTTTTGTTTGTACAGTGTGCTGTGCCCCACCTATAACTGGTCTTTACAGCAAGGAGCACATGGAAGGGCCATGTATGTCAAACAAATACAAAAAGATTTCCAAGCTCAACTTACTGACCAGCCAGGAACCAACCAAACTAACCTGTCTTACAATATGCATTAAAAACAGGGGTTTAGTCTGTACATATTTGCAAATACATGCATAAGCTACAGGCCCCACCAAGGCACCCAATTTTCTGTAGTCCTAACTCTAACTTCTGAGAGTCTCCACAATGGAAGCACATACATTTTAATGGATAGGCAGAGGGGAGGTGAGCCTGGAAGGAGCCCACCCCTCTTTTAAGGTACAGGGGTGCAATGAACACCCAGCACATAGCACAATGGCAGCAAAGGTATCAGTGCATTGCCTGACCAATATATTAAAAGTACAAACAAGTGGCCACTGCCCCCACCTATAACTGGTCTTTGCAGCAAGGAGCACTGAAAATCCAGCACAACCCTGCTGACAGGACAGAGCTCTGCATTGTTTACATATGTAGAGATCCATCCAGTGTGTCTCCTCGCCAATAGACACGTGCATTCGTTTTCATCCGAATGCATTTTCATCCGAATTTAAGGTATTTTCTTTATTGTTTTAACAAACGATAACGAAAGTGCAGAATCCGAAAAACGAAAGATCTGACATAAACAAATGCTTTATTTTCGTTTTCGTTGCTACAACTGTTCGATATAGATAGGAGATTCACCATGATGATGACAATAAGAATCTGTCCATCAAACCTGTGGTCGAATGTGCCTAACCTTAACTCTATTAGTCCAAGATTATTCTACATAGAGAGAAAAGATTCGACATAGAGAGAAAAGATTTGACGTAGGGGAGAAAAGATAAATAAAAATAATGATGATGATGAATGTTATTGGCTGATTGTAACCAAAGAGGAGGAACAGTAAAATAGCTAGAACTAAGTACACACGTACTTTGGCTTATGGTGTCTGTTGAAAGTTCTAAGAAGATTCGACGGAGCAGGTAAATTATACGGCGTCGTACAGTTTAGCTTCTCCGTCAAATCTTCTTTGAACATTCGACAGACACCATAAGCCTTCAATAACAAATTTGACCTTAATTTGGATTTTCGGACGAATGCAATTATGAACTAAATACGAAATAAATAAAAACGAATTTCAGGAGTAACTAAATAAATTTATTTTTCAGACAAAAAACGAAATTCCGAAACGAAATATTTCAGTGTGCACATGTCTACTCCCCAATCAGCAGGTGCCGGCAGCCATCCATTGGCCAGCACCCGCTGATCCACTTCTGCTGTGAGTAGAAGTGATGTGTCCCCTACAAGGAAGTACAGTATCACATATTCTGTAGTCAAGCTACAATAGGGCCGTCGTTAACTTACATAATTCAATAAAATTTCACTTGTTGGTAGAGTAACCCATCTTCTTTTTTAATTGCACGTAAACAATGGATTCCAGGCAGAAGCCACGTGTCATTGAGCTGCACCATTAAGGGGCGCAGGCTGTCCGACATCCACAGAAGTCTACAGAATGTTTACAGAGATGACATCATTGACAAGAGCACTTTGCACAGATGGATGAACAAGTTCAAAGAAGCATACACCGGCATTGTAGACAAACCACACAGTGGGAGACCATCAGTGTTGGACAGACTACACTCTTCTTTTGTCAACTGCTCAATGACAGCATGTTGCTTCTGTTTGGAATTCATTATTTGCCTGCAATGAAAAGAAGAAGAGTTATTCTACCAACACGTGAAATGTAATAAAAAAAGTTACATCCACTTTTACATTACTTTTGGCACAGCCCTCATGCATTACCTTTACATGTATTACTACTGAGAAAGTTTTCAAAGCCAATTATTTCTAATAGAACACAAGCATTTTCGATATGTTGTAGAGCAGTGGTCTCTAAGGTGTGGCCCTGGGGCTGGATTTGGCCCTCTTTTGCCTTTATCTGGCCCTCGGGGCACTATTCCTCCAACTGACTCCACTGATGGGGCACCATTTCCCCTGCTGACACCATCAGTTGGGAACTACTTTTCCAATTGATACCAACAATGGGGCTCTATTCCTTCAATTGATAACAACAATCGGGCACTATTCCTCCCATGCTGGGGCACTAATGCTGGGGCATTTTCTACTCCCACTGGCCACTGTAAGGCCTTGTTCTAAGAATCAAAGAAAGCTTGTATTTTTCTGCAACCGAGGGACAATAATCGTATATTGGTACATAGGGGAGCTGGATTTAAGAACAAAAAAAAAGGTGAACTTAGCCTTTAAGGATTTTCTGGACCTACAGTACAAGAGATAATCTGTAGATAGAAGAAGATAAAAATAAGATAGATCTGTAGATTTTCCCAGTCATCTAATGCCCATAGCTTTAATATTCTTAATGAGTACAAGAACAGGTGGATAAACAGCCCAACAAATGCTTTCTCCTTTATATTCTCAGTAGCAGTGAAGACAAAAAAAGGGAAAATGGGATTGACAAGAAACACTGGGTATGATTGTGAAAGTTAATGAGCCTAAACAATGGTCACAGATGAAGAGCCATGCAGACATGAGCTGTGGATTTGCCAGGACCCCAGAGATGTAAGACTATATAAAAAAAGCTTTATCAAATTCCAGCACTAGAAGACATAACTAGCAGGCTGGCTGGTGGAAAATACTTTAGTGTACCTATTGCCAGCTAAGGATAATAGTAAATAAAGCTAGACAAGGGTGGTGCCATGTATATCGAATAAACACACCTCAAGGAAGGTACCATTTTACCAAATGTTCACTAATTATAGATAACAAAAAACATTCACCTCGCAGGGGAAATTATGAGGTCCACTCTGCTGGTTCAACAAAAGAGCAGTTTCATCATGACTATCATGACTATCTTTTAAGATAAGTTTATGTTATCTAGAGGATTATTATGGGGTTTTTGCTACATAAATTTGGTAAGTTAAATTATATTTTAAACGTTCCCTCACTTGCTCTTTTCTGTTTCATGATTCTATGGATACCCAGGCACAACTTAATCTTTTTTTATATTCTTCAATGCTAAAATTTCCATAGTGAGGTTCTGAAAATTAACATAAATTGTCATATCATAAGTTTGATCCAAGTAAATTTAAGATTCTGGATCATGGCCAGAAAAACTGTCCAGAACTCTACAATACAACCAAAAACAATTAGAGAAGATTTAGACCCATTGGAAGTTGTACGTATCTTAATTTAAGTTGACACCTGGTATTCTGGGATGTTAAAACCTGCTCAAAGGTACTTTGCATACGTTTCAAAAAGTTGGTAAGTCAAATGGGGCTGATTTACTAAAGCTGAAGTGCAAAATTTGGTGCAACCCTCCATAGAAACCAGTCAGCTTGCAGGTTTTTTGTCAAAGCTTCAGCCAACAAGCTAAAGTTATAAGCTGATTAGCTACCACAACGTCGTCTCACTCTCACTGCTCACTCTCAATCCTGGGACACGGTGCATCTCCAATCTCGGTAATGAGCCGATGACGAGGCTCTTTGCCCGTGTGATCAGCTATGTCCAACCACAGCTGATCACATGTAAAGAAGAAATGCCTGTTTTTGTCTTTCCTCTCCTTACACTGACAGCCTATGAGGAGAGGAGAGTCGATCAGTGGCATTTCCTCACAGAGGAGATCTGCATAGATAATCAGTGCCCTGATTATCAGTGCAGCCCCAACAGTTTCTAGCAGTAATGCCAGTCAGTGCCCATCAGTGATGTCAATCAGTGCTCATCTGTGATGCCAGTCAGTGCTGCCTTTCAGTGCCCATCAGTGCCACCCAACAGTGACACCTATCAGTGCCACCTCTCGGTGCCCATCAGTACCACCTATCAGTACCCATCAGTGCCACCCATCAATACCCATCAGTGCTGCACATTAGTGCCACCTCATGAGTGCCATCTCATCAGTGCCCTTCAGTGCCATTTCATCAGTTCCCATGAGTGCAGCCTATCAGTGCCCATCAGTGCAGCCTCATCAACGCACCTCAGTAAAGGAGAAAAAATTACTTGTTTACAAAATTTTCTAACAGAAGCTAAGAAAAACCTTTTTTCGGTCTTTTTTAGTTTTTTAGCAAAAAATAAAAAAACCCCAGCGGTGATTAAATACCACCAAAAGAAAACTCTACCTGTCTCAAAAAAAATAATAAAAATTAATTTGGGTACAGCATTGACGGCGCAATTGTTATTCAAAGTGTGACAGCGCTGAAAGCTGAAAATTTGGCCTGGGCAGGAAGGGGGTGAAAGTGCTTTCATGATTCTAGAGATACTCAGATCGTGACACCGCAATCTTTTTATATTTTCTCAATGCTAAAATTGCCACAGGGAGGTTCTTGAAAACAATAGAAAATTGCCATAACAAAGTTTGATCCAAGTACATTTAAGATATCTTGGATCATGGTAAAAAAATAGAAATAAAAAAAAAAATCTCTAGAATCCTGCATGACAAGCAAACACAATTAGAGAAGATTTATCTGGAAGCTGTATCTGGCATTCTGGGATATGAAAACCTGCTCAAAGGGATTTTGGATATGTTTCAAAAATTTGATAAGTCAAATCTTATTTTAAACGTTCTTTCGCTTGTTCTTTTTCAGTTTCATATTTTTAGAAATACCCAGATGTGTGTGTGACACAATTTAATCTTTTATTTTATTTTTCCAATGCTAAAATTGCCATAGTGACTTCTGGAAATTAATATAAATTGCCATACCATAAAGCTTGATCCAAGTGCATTTAAGATGTGTTGGAGTATGGTAAATAAAAATTAATTGTAAAATAAAAAATTGAGCAGACTTGATGGACCACGTGGTCTTTTTTTCTGCTGTCACTCTGTTTCTTCTTTCATTAAAGTGGATATTTACACAGTTTTTGAGTGAATATTTTCAACTCCTTTAGCAAGCAGCCTCACGTCTCATAGATATTCTTTTTCTTCTCTTTACCTCTATTCCCTCCCCCCCTCCTTTTCTCAATCTATTTTCTTTTCCCTAGCCACCATTTTTTTTATAAACATTGCCTTCCTTTTATTATTCGTCTTTTCTTTGTTCACAGATCACAAACATTTCAGAATTAAGATCTAGTATATTTATATACAGGCTCTGAAACATATATCATTTGATGTTTACTTTATCATCTTTCCTCTATGCATCAGTTTAGCTTGTTTGTAGTTCTACAGAACACACATAAAAGCATACAAATTTATAAAAACTGCATTCAAAACTCAAAACTCATTTCATTACATTATAGAACATTTTATGCTTTTATGTGTGTTTGTTTTTCCATTTAAGGATTTTTCATGTCCATCCTTTGGATATATTACAAAATATGCCAAAAAAAATTATACATGTATTTTCATGTGTCAACATTCATTCTTGCTGGTAAGTAAGTGTGCAATATCTTGCTGTTTCTAAAAAAAAAAAGAAAAAGAAAAAAAAAAGGATTTAAATCCAGTAGATTCAATTAATTTTCCCAATGCATGACAGCTATGCTTGACAACCTTGGAGTGGACAAGCCACCTTCCATCCCTGGATATTGTGACTTCGACATCTCCTGAGGAGGGGGCTCAACTCTTTGAAACATGTAGAGATATACCAATTGTGGAACTGCTTCCCATGTGCTCAAGTGCATGCATATCACTTGAAAATGTAATTGTGTATTATATGTGGCAGGAGTTATTATTATACAGGATTTATATAGCGCCAACAGTTTGCGCAGCGCTTTACAACATGAGGGCAGACAGTACAATTACAATACAAATCAATACAGAAGGGATCAGCGGGCCCTGTTCGTTAGAGCTTACAATCTAGAAGGGAGGGTCAAGTGGAAACAAAAGGTAATAACTGTGGGGGATGAGCTGATGGATAAAATTAAAATACAGTTGTTAGGTGTGGGTAGGGTAGGGTTCTCTGAAGAGAAGGGTTTTCAGGGATCGTCTAAAAGCTAATAAAGTAGGAAATAAGTGGACAGATTGGGGTAGGGCATTCCATAGGATTGGAGAGGCTTTGGAAAAGTCCTGGAAGCGAGCATGGGAGGAGGTGATGAGGGAGTTAGGAGAGCAGGAGGTCTTGAGAGGAACGAAGAGAACGAGTAGGTTGGTATTTAGAGACTAGGCTAGTGAATCTTGGATGCCTCTATAAATATCACATGGTAACAGTGTTGCAATTATGTGGGAGTTCTTTTTTTATTTACATTAAGAAATCATCCTAGCTAATAAAATTGTCAGACTATAACAGTGCCACAAAAGATTAATAATATAATACAAACAAGAGAGAATAGGCCTGGGAACCTTGCTCAGTAACCCATATAAATGGGGAGGAGTACTCACCTCAAAATAAGAGGAGGGTGATAATCTAACATTAGTCTATCAAAAAACAAACAAAAAAGGAACACGATATACACACATTATTGAGTAAACTCCGCAATGATTTATTGAAAAATACTACAAAACCAGCATCAAGTCAAAAATGTCTTCCCCAACCCCCACCCCCCACAGCACCAGATCCCCTCACATCCCAATACCATACCCCAATCCTACCTATACCACGGACCAGATCCCCTCCCGATCCAATACCCTAACTGGTCTAAAACACACCCCAAATGGGAGCTGGTGGGTCCTCCCAGAATGGGGTCCCCCCTCCCTGTGATAGAAAACCTGCACCACAAGAACAGCCAATGAAAGTACATCAAGGGGCCAGCACCCCTCCTTAAAACCTAAATGGGTGAAAGGCGTGCTGGACTTCTTGGGGACACCAAAACTCTGATTGGGAAAGATCCTAGTCTTAGTCCGTAGGGTTCAATATTGAGTTGGCCCACCCTTTGCAGCTATAACAGCTTCAACTCATCTGGGAAGACTGTCCACAAGGTTTTGAGTGTGTCTATGGGAATGTTTGACCATTCTTCCAGAAGTGCATTTGTGAGGTCAGACACTGATGTTGGATGAGAAGGCCTGGCTCGCAGTCTCCGCTCTAATAGATCCCAAAGTTGTTCTATCGGGTTGAGGTCAGGACTCCGCGCAGGCCAGTGAAATTCCTCCACCCCAAACTCACTCATCCTTGTCTTTATGGACCTTGCTTTGTGCACTGGTGCGCAGTCATGTTGGAACAGGAAGGGGCCATCCCCAAACTGTTCCCACAAAGTTGGGAACATGAAATTGTCCAAAATGTCTTGGTATGCTGACGCCTTAAGAGTTCCCTTCACTGAAACTAAGGGGCCAAACCCAACCCCTGAAAAATAACCCCACACCATAATCCCCCCTCCAATCATTGATTTGGACCAGCGCACAAACTAAGGTCCATAAAGACATGGATGAGTGATTTTGGGGTGGAGAAGTCCTGATCTCAGCCCGATAGAACCCCCTCGGAATGAATTTTTGTACATTATCCCCTTTTGCGTTCATGGCATGAAGGGGCTACACTGGGATGATGCATGCAGCTGCAGGCATCACCCCGGTACCATTTTTTAGAGCGGGTGGTTGGCCCTTTATTGATAACAACCGATGTGGCTAAAAGCCGCTTGGCTGTTATCCTAAAGGAGCGGGAGTTGTGTAATGTTAGAAGCAAGATTATGTATCTGGAATAAAATGTATGGATAAATGTATAACTTGTACTGCTATGAAAAGAATAAAAAAGTACTGAATCGAAAAAAAAAATAAAAAAGGAGCGGGAGGGGATGTCAGGGGCGTGGTCAGAGCTCTTCATATCCTCTTAACCTCCTCTGCTGCCAGTTCCAGCAATGTCTCCTCTCGATTATACTTGATGGCATTTCTTTTTCAACTTAGTAATATCTTGTGTGTTGGTGGCTTGTAGTTTCCACCAGGGACACATGTGACACATTGTGACAACACATTTGGGAGACGGCTGTCACCCCATAACAGGAAGTGCCTGAAGAATGTTCATAGGAACGATTGAAAACAAGGTTTGAAATGACACAGCCAAAGCCCATAGAGGCTGGCTTTAGATCTACGTCAAAGAGTGTGCGCAGGGCGTAGAAGAAGACGTTGTTTCAATTGCATGCTTTATAATAACTTTTGACAATACCATCAGTCTTTCAATTGAAACCTTTGTTATGATTAAGAAGAAGTAACTATCATTTGCAGGGTTTCTTTTCAATTCTCCGCAATCTGCTCGGTGAAGAGTTGATGTAATTAGTTTTTTGTGCAGTCAGACATGGTTAATGAAATAATCAACAGCTGTACGGAGATTTTATCTGGTGAATTTTAAAATGATATCTCTCTGCACAAATTCAGCTGCGAAACGACGATCCCTGTGTAATAAAATGGACAGTTTTATGGAAGAGCCCTGAGGCCGTTCTAAAATGTAATTAAACAAAATTCAGAGTTTTAGGCTGAATGCAAACTGACTTGCGATAAAATGCAGGGAAAATACATGTACATTTCCATCCATTTTATGCATGTTTTAATGCACATTGACTTGCATAGATGCGCATTTTGCAAGATTTCCTGTGACATCACATCTTGTGGGCTAGAAAAGGAGTGAGTGGTGAAGACGGTTATCCTTGTAATCCTTTTCCTGGGTGTCGTACAGGATTTTAGGTGTCTGAACATGGGCTACAGAGTCAGAAGAAGAGAACAAGAAGACCTGGACAGCCGCACACCGGAATGGATACATTTGTTTTATTTTATTCAAAATACAGGATCATGGGGTACACAAGACACGACTGTGGGGTGGTTCAAAAATAACTGACGCGTTTCGCACTTACACCAAGTTCTTACTCATAGCTCATGGGCTACAGAGTCGTCAATGTCAACAAATTCTGATATCTGGCACCAGGGGCGGCCCATGGAAGCCGCCCCTCTCCCCCTGTCCATCGCCGCCTCCCCTATCCATGCATTCGGCCCCTTTAAGGACACCGGCGCATGGATTCTAATGCGGGGGGCTGTTTTTTTGAAGCACTGATTAGAGCCAGAGGCTCTAATAGGCTTCAATATAGGGTGGGCTCGAGGAGCAGAGAGTGCACTCCGATCCCACCCAGGTGTGTCACAACAGCGAATGAATATTCGCTGTTGTAACATTGATTCTCCTCTCGGCCAATCAGGAAGCAGGTTTTGACACCGGTCACCTGATTGGCTGAAAGGACAGGCGATCCTATTGGACGCCAAGGAGGAGGAGGGGAAGAGCTGGAAGCCGCCATGGAGCAGAGGACTCGGAGCCAAGCCGCTGCACCACGCTGCTAGCCACCCGCCACGATGGGGTAAGTTCAAGGCCAACCGGCAAAAAGCAGGGGGGGGTGTGGGTACCGCTTGGGGGGATGGGTGGTTGTTTGCCCCCCCAAAGAAAAAACACCACTGCTCTGCACACATTCCTCTTTTCCTCACTCTCCAATCCCCCAAAGATGGCTGCGGGTGTAAGGTTCAACATAAATCACAAAGTAAACTTTTTTTCTTTACTTGAGTTGCGTTGACCTACATTTTACACGCGATGACCTGTGTTGCGTTAAAATGTATACATGTTGCATTCTAACACAACGCAATGCAGGTCAACGCAGCTTTATAGTGTGAACAGGATACGTAAAAAACGACTGAAAGGGTTAAATAAGCTGAAGTCTGCGTGAAACAGGCTTCTGAGGAGTAATTCACACTAGTGCATTGATCTGCATTTTAGCACAGCAGTAAAAGTTCAATGCACGGACAATGCAGGTCAATGCAAGGACACGTAAAAAACAATTGTCCTTGCATTGACCTGCATTGTCCGTGCATTGAACTTTTACTGCTGTGCTAAAATGCAGATCAATGCACTAGTGTGAATTAGTCCTCAGAAGCCTGTTTCAAGCAGACTTTAGCTTATTTAACACTTTCATGCCTAAGCCTATTTCTGACATTTGTTGTTTATAAGTTACAATCAGTATTTTTTGCTAGAAAATTACTTAGAACCCCTATATATATATATTTTAACAGAGGCCCTAGAGAATAAAATGGTGATCTTTGCAATATTTTATGTCCCACGGTATTTGCGCAGCAGTCTTTTTGGGAAAAAAATACACTTTCATGAATAGAAAAAAAAACCTAAACAGTAAAGTTAGCCCAACTTTTTTGTTTAATGTGAAAGATGATGTTACGCCGAGTTAATAGATACCTAACATGTTATGCTTTGAAATTGCGCACACTCGTGGAATGGTCGACAAACTACGGTACCTGAAAATCTCCATAGGCGACGCTTTAAAAAAAAATTACGGTTACCAAGTTAAGCCCCATACACACTATCAGATTTTCTGCTGATTTTTTCCTTCAGATTTACCAAAACCATATAATATGATGTCAAACCTTAGGAGTTTTAATTTGTATGCAATCAGGCAGGCCCTTGCACTACATGGTTTTGGTAAATCTGAAGACAAAAATCAGCAGAAATTTTTGTCTTCAGATTTAGAGTTACAGAGGAGGTCTTTTGCAAAAAGTGCATTGGATGGTGTCAGTAGTTTTTTTAATTTTTAATAATAGTATTTATTACAATTTAATTTGTTTTTAATTTTTTTTCACAATGCTTTTTGGGGGGAGGGGGTTGGGGCAGTGGACAGTGTTGATAAGGCAGGGGAGAGTGCTGTCAGTCGTTTCTTATTTTATTTTTTTACACTTTTTCATTTTTTAGAATTTTTTTACAATAATTGTTTTTATATTTTTTTAGGGGCTTTGGTGAGATGTCAGGGGTCTAAATAGACCCCTGACATCTCCCCTTTGAGACAGAGAAAAGGACTAAGGACACACATTCCCCAGTCCCTTTCTCAGCACTAAAGATGAATAGAGAGGAGACAGAGGCTCCTGTTCATTCATATATTGAGCAGAGTAAACACATTTTTTACAAATTTGTAAAAAATAATAGATAAAATAATAAAAAACAACTGACACCGTCCACTGCTCCGCTGACACTGTCCACTACCTCCCCACCCCCAAGTGAAAAACAAAAAAATTACAAAAATAATGTAAAAAAGTAATTGTAAAAAAATAATAAAAATAAAAAAATTCTGACATTGTCCATTGCTCTACTGACACCGTCCATTGCCCTACTGACACCATCCACTGGCCCCCAAAAAGCATTTTGAAAAAATGAAAAAAAAAATACAAAAAAATAAAATTGTAAAAAATAATAATAAAAAAATAATAATAAAAATAAAGAACTTCTGACACCATCCACTGCCCTACTGACACCATCCTGCACATGCTACCCACCACTGTACATGACATAACACACGTTCACCCAGGCAGCCACCCAGGTGGCACAGAACACCGATCACCTGACTCCACCCAAATAAATAGGCTCTCCCAGCAGGCCAAGGGACCAAAGAAACCCCCGCCATTTGGCTGAGACACCCCATCAATCCATAGTCTGAACTTGCTACAACCTTGTCAATCTAATGCCACCAGCAAACGCCACCTAGTGACAGAAGAGAAAAAGGTACAGCAATCCAGACTTACAGAGGAATCAGTGGATCTTCTAACAATCAGCCAGGATGACTAATACCTGCCTAAACACCAGGGTGCTACATCCTCCCCCTGCCTAGGAAACTACGTCTCGGAGTTTGCAAGAAAATAATTTGAACTCTCAAGCCTGAGAGTGAATGTCCTGGCAAAAACTGGAATAGGTGGGGTAACAGGAAAGGATAAACAAATTAACAATACATGTGGCATACCACATGAAGTGGATATACACTGTATATGTACATAGGCAAGTGGCAGTTCAGACAAGGGCAGATAAATACAAGACAATATTTACAGGTTTTTGTGTGGCCTACCACCTGAACAACAAAGGAGAAAAAAAATAACAGCAGCCTTATATCCTAACTATCTATCTACTATATACACCTGAAAAATAGAAAATGTTAGCATTGTTGTACAAGTCGAAGTCACTGTCTCTCCTTGTCCAAGGAAGACGCAATGGGTGCAGGAACACCAGAAAGAGAGAAATGAACAACATAAAAATACATCCTATGCCTACAATAACCCTCACCCGAGAGCAGCAAAGTAGTGTAAATACACCCTATGACATATCTAAACACGAGTACAGATGAAACTGGGCCACACCCCCATTCGAGGGTGACACCCTTTTGCATAGCAAACCTAATGAAACTTACTTAGCAATTCCTATCAATATTTGCATAATGTGAGCAATGGCTCACTCAGGCTGGCACTCACACGCCACCTGGTGGCCAGCATATTCAGAAACAATCCTTGTGTTCTTTTCAGTCTGTTATTCAAATTTTAGGGTGAGAACTTGCCCTTTTTGCCACAGTTTATTTTACCTAACTAACTAAACACCCCAGTGTCTTTGGAGCCCCAAAGTCCACCAGCCCTTCACTCAGGGTGGAACAACATTTCTTAGCAGTTTCCATTGCTGCAGTCAAACAGCAATTGGCCATGCCATGGTGCAAGGGACCTGAAAGCAAAGCCCATCAATAGATTCCCTTGCATGTGGCATCTCAGTCTGTACACACAACAGCAAAGATTTCCTCATTTGTTGAAGAAACAAACACGCTGAACGTCATATCAACAGATTACTTTTCAGAGGGTGGCACACTGGCGATGCCAGAACACTAACCAGTATGACTCAAGTGGGCACTCCTGACCTCTGCCAGCAGAATATGGTCCAGCAGTACAGCCAGCAGAAATGTCCCCTCTAACAACTTTCCAGGACAAAGGTGGAGTGGCTCTAAGCATAGACTCCTGCCTCCACAGAACACACATCTGTAATCCACATGATTGCGAGGAATGAAAACAGTTCAATAACGTTTATCAATAGTACCTGGGATACGTTAACCATAGGGTTTTCCCCTCTTGCATTCACAGTGGAAATATGATGCCGAATGTCTTTCTTATTAGGCCTGTGGATGACAGACAACACAATCGGGAATTATTTGACGACCATAGTCCCAGGTTTGTAGAACCGAAGTATATCTTTCAGCCATTCTGGGTGCCAACTTGTTGAACTCCAAACATAGAGGAATACTAAGAAAACTCTGCACGGCCTCATCCCCCCCACTGTGTTCTCTTTTCCTGAATCTTCTCCTCTAGTTGAGCCTATATATATGGATACAAGTAGCCATACTCCTCAGCCACTTTCTTGATGACTATGCACTGTGAATTAGACAGCCTGGGCAGTGTTTTAGGGTCTCCATAGCCAGTTAAAACTTGTGCATCCAGTGCACTTTGGACTGTATATCCCGCAATGACATCGGGTTTGCAATCAAACCTAGTCACTTGTGTTGGTTTGGTTGGCACAACTTTAGGGACCCATCTTGTCCAGTGATCCTCCTCAAAAGATTTAGCGATACACACAGTTATAGGGCGTACACACGGTCAGACTTTGTTCGGACATTCCGACAACAAAATCCTAGGATTTTTTCTGACGGATGTTGGCTCAAACTTGTTTTGTCTACACACGGTCGCACAAAGTTGTCGGAAAATCCGATCGTTCTAAACGCGGTGACGTAAAACACGTACGTCGGGACTATAAACGGGGCAGTGGCCAATAGCTTTCATCTCTTTATTTATTCTGAGCATGCGTGGCACTTTGTCCATCGGATTTGTGTACACACGATCGGAATTTCCAACAACGGATTTTGTTGTCGGAGAATTTTATCTCCTGCTCTCCAACTTTGTGTTTCGGAAAATCCGATGGAAAATGTCCGATGGAGCCCACACACGGTCGGAATTTCCGACAACACGCTCCGATCGGACATTTTCCATCGGAAAATCCAACCGTGTGTACGGGGCATTAGAGTTGCACTGGCAGATAGTTCAATCTTAACAGTTGCAGCTGGCACAGAAGGAATTTCATCCTCCTCCAGTTCACATAATTGCTCCTCTTCACTATCACTCCACTTTCCAGTCCATGACAAAGTGTCTGAAAACAGTTCAGATATTTGATCAGATGAGATATCCGAATCGGAGATAGTGGAGCACTCTTCGACCGGGAACAGGTTGCACTTGGAACTAGCAGCAACTGGTGCAACAACCTTGTCTCCCCCACTGGCCACAGGTACTACTGCCTCCACTGGCACATTACTTTCTCCCATTGCAGGCTTACCCGACTCCGGCATCTTTTTTCCCGATGGTTCCTCCATCAAGGAACGCAGGTGGGCCCGACCATGGCCTCAAGGGATAACCGGAGCGTTGGGTCCTGGAGCAGCCACAGAGATGAGAGGGGCAGCTTCTCGCACAAGCCGGGTGATAGCAAGGGGACTCTCGATGCCATTCCCAGACGGGACGGTGACATTCTTGTCCCAATCCGCTTGCAGTGCCCACGGAGGTAAAGTGACAAAAGACCAGGCTGACACTCTCCCATGAGCAATGAGACATGTTGGCTCTTCCCCACATTGTTGGAATGCAAAATAACACAGTCACCTTCCCACAGAGCCAGATGAAATCCTGATGTAGCTGTAGCTAGGGGCAACCGCTGCTGGAGTAACGCTTTTGCCCCACGTTGGGCACCAAATGTAGCGATGGCACTGACCACTGAAGGCTTAATGGTGACCTCCAGAGTCAGGGAAAGCTGACAATTGTCTTTGCAGAGTGGGTTATAAGGCATGGTGGGAGTAATGCAGATAAAGTGATGGACGCCAGACACTTTTTGAATGCAAAAGAGGTTTATTGTCTCTTAACAGAACAGTGGGAGAGGGGGTTAGGGCCAGGACACCCTTAAGTAGATGCAATGATAATTGGCAGACTCTGAGACTTCTATAGGTAGACAGATATACAGTGGATGGCCTCCAGCCATATACCACTTCTGTATAGGTAGGATTGCTGTCTCCTATGGCAACAAATCTTGTAACAGTCACTAATAGTAGTTGTACTTAACTATTGGCAACACAGAATAATTCTTCTCTTACACTATAGTCTCCCACTGTAGATTTTGACTCACTGAGCTCCCAGTCTCTCACTAAACTTCCAGATCCAATCGCCACCGAATCTCCTGAGCTCTTCCACAGCTAACAAGCTGTATACTCCTCAAGCATCACCTCCGCTATCCTGCTGGGTCCCTGGCTTGGCACTTGATGCTCCTCAAGCATCACCCCTGCTGTCCCACTGGGTCCCTGGGTTGGCACTTGCTGAAGCTTTCCCACTTCTTCACTGTCCCCAAACTGGTGAGAAGATTGCTCTGGTACTTGCTCCTGCTTACTCACTGTAGTTCCTGGTAACAAGGTGGATGGTCCCTTGGTGGCAACAATTTCCCCTCTACCTCTGACCACAACTGGTTCCCCGTCCGGCTGAACCTTTATTCTCAAATCCTGCAGTCCCAACCCTGCGCTGCTTCCATCGTTCCTGGATAGGTCTCAGGCAGCCTAGCAGCCAGGTGTCCCCAGGATAGGCTACAGGCTTCCGGCCTAGCAACCCGGGCAACATAACACACGTCCACCCAGACAGCCACCCAGGTGGCACAGAACACCGATTACCTGACTCCACCCAAATAAATAGGCTCTCCCAGCAGGCCAAGGGACCAAAGAAACCCCCGATAATTGGTTGAGACACCACATCCATCCATAGACTGACCTTGCTACACTGTTGTCAATCTAATGCCACCAGCAAACGCCACCTAGTGACAGAAGAGAAAAAGGTACAGCAATCCAGAGTTACAGAGGAATCAGTGGATCTTCTAACAATCAGCCAGGATGATTAATACCTGATGAACTAAATTTATTAGCAACCCTGCCTAAGCACTACAAAAGCCATGCCCAAAATGTAGCGCCATTTAGGCCACGCCCACATTTTACTACGTGCGCCACATTTTTTTTTGCAATGCCCACTTTTTATCTTGCATACGGGCCCACTCATTTCATGGTAGGCCCCTGCTAAATGCATTGGGTTGCTGCCATGTGATTGAATGATTAGCAATTTGTGTTACCAAGCAATTGAACAGGTGTACCTAATAAATGGTGCGGTGGGTGTATATATGCAGAGATATCCGCAACTATATCCTCAGCCCAGCTAGGAGTGTCAGAGAGTACCAAATTGTTCACAAATTCGTGACACATAGCAGAGGACCCAATACATCAAGTGGATCCTTCGGGAGCAAGTGCTTTATACACATTTAAAGCACAAATGACCATCCTATTTAATAGGAGGCAATTTGGAAAGCAGTCAGAACCAGAACTATGGAATGAAAATTTAGTTCCTCAAATATTATATAAACATCGAACAGATTTTGGGCATGGAATCCCACGTTTTTTAGAAAGGAAATTTCAGAAGCAGAAATAAGCAATACAAGCAAATTATATTTAAGCCAGAAATAATGACTGAGACTGTCATCCTTGGAAGACACTATTTTTTGGCCCAAAATTATACACAAAGCTCAGCTTGATTTGCGCAGTGGGAAGCCGTCTGTGAAGCCACAGGAAGTTACTGCTGGCTTCTCACATCCAAGATGGCAGAACCGGGTACCTGAAGACTGGCAAAGAACCGGCCCAGGTGAGGACAGTACAGGATCCCCATTTATTAAACGTCAGTAGCTACAGTATTTGTAGCTGTTGACTTTAAATTCTTTTTTTTTTTGACTGCAGATCCTCTTTAAAGTCCCTTCCAGAGCATTGCAAATTCTTGACTATTAGAAGATTTGACAAGCTTTTGTAATCCTATATATACCATTCCTTTAGGGTGCCTGCTCCAGTATCGAACTTTGTACCCTTCCATACAAGAGTTCCACCCCAAAACCTCCCAGTCTCAATCCCAGTTGATTCACAGACTGCTGCTTTATCAATCCAAGGATTATAGGCAAATGTTTAAGCACTGGTACAACAATTGAACTTATTTAACTAATGACCCCCTGAACCCATAAGGCTGCATTCACACTGCTGCTCCTAAAATTATGTTTTTGGGGCTTTTGGCGTTTTTTTGCACCTCAATAAAAGCCACTAGGGTTGATTTACTAATGGCAACAACACTGTGGACTTTGCAACGTGCAGTTGCTCCAGACCTTGGTAAATTAGGTAAAGCTTCACTTTTAAAATACCCAATCAAATGCAAGGAAAATTAAAAAAAACTGCATTTTTGCTTGCACATGATTGGGTGCTGGAAGTCAGCTGAACTCTTACTCATTTGCTATAAGTATATAGGGGAATTGGGACTTTAAATGAAGCACAATTAAGTGCCTCCATCCCGATAATGAATCAACATGAAGGGGAGATTGGGACTTTAGATGAAGCGATTGGATAGTGGAGGTAAATAACACCATGTTTATTATTCACGGTGGAGTATTTATTTGTCAACAACGGTATACAGACAATAGATAAAAATAATAAATAAAAAATATAACAGTACCAGTTAATATGCACATAAGAAGCGTGTACATGGCACAAGTATGATAAAAAAAAAAAAAAAAATATATATATATATATATATATATATATATATATATATATATATATATATATATATAGAGAGAGAGCAGCATATAATATTTGTGGCAGATTGAAAAACATAGCACAGTAATATCAACGGCAACATGCCTGGCATCGATAAGTGCACCCACACAGTAAAAATGTATCCCATGTAGATGAGAAGAGTTATTATATTGAAGCACATAAGTTGGTTTAGTCAGTATGATTCCATGTAGAATGTAATAGGGGCATCAAAAAACAGTAAAGCTCGACGCGTTTCGTGGATGCTTCTCCACTCATCAGGAGTTGATGCAGCCAAATTTCCAATTCAGACAGGGAATGCAATGTGTCGTGGTGGGCACACGGTGGGCCAGGAACACAACCTCTCCACGGGAGCTGAGGCAACGTGATGCAAGGATGCGACTTAGGGTATAGTGAAGAATTGCATAATGCGGTATGAATATCCACACATAAACATGAAATGTGGTAGTCGGAACAGGTATATCCAAAAGTCGCATCCAAGCGCCACCAGCAGAGTATCATGCTGGTGTGTATTAGCCCCAAACGGAGACCCACCGAGTGCCGTGCTCATTTACTAAGCTCTGGAGCAATCTATTTGCCATTAGTAAATTAACCCCAATGTGTCCCTGCTCGCTTTTAGTGGAGTTTAGGAGCAGCAGCAGCGTTTAGGGGCAGTCAAAGCTCCTCTCCTGAATGCAGAAGAATTGCATTCAGAAAAGGTGCTTTTGGTCATAAAAAATGGCAAACTCAGCTAAACGTGTCTAGATGCACATTTTGCATTGCTAGGCACATTTAGTAATAAATTAAAATTCTAGCCAATGAAATAAAAAAATGCCCAAAGGTGCCTGAAAGCATCTAATCACACCTAAATGAGTTGGAAAAAACGCGGCTTGAGTGAGATTTTAATGCTGCGTTTACAATAAACCGGTGTGCATGAGACCTACGTGGTTCCAGGCTCTCCTCCTGTTTCCCTGTTCTATGGGTTCTAGGTACAATTGTCTACATGTTCCTCTGCTTAAATGTACACAAAGGTTTGTAACGTCTGGTTGTTTTTTCCCCAAAAAAATCATTATCCACTTCACACCTGGCAATGTACATAGACCGACTTTGAGGCTGCATTCACACTACAGCGTTTTGAATTGCAGGCAGATCTGCCGCGGACCTGCCCACGATTTGACAGCGCTGAAGTGTGAATGACAAAACGCGGAACTCGCATTTGAGATGCCATTCATCTTTATGACACCTCAAATTGCGGTGCGGGTCTGCCGCAATTGACGCGCAATAAAACATGCTGCAATTGCGGCAACCCACATCGTGGGATGCATGTCGCCCAAAAATCGTTCAGGAGCTACTTTGAGGGCGACATGCGTCCCATGATCAAATGAATGGCATCTCAGATGCGAATCTTGTGTTTTGTCATTCACACTTCAGTGTTGTCAAATCGCAGGCAGATTCGTGGCAGATCTGCCTACAATTAAAAACGCTGTAGTGTGAATGCAGCCTGACTAATAATACCGGGATGATGTCTGCAGCTGCAAGCATCATCCTGTTATTGTTTTTTTTTTTTTTTTCCGCCAGTGGTCAGCTTTCTTACAAAAGCAAAAATGATAAGACACCAGACAGAGGATGGGAAAGTAGTTGAAAGGAGGACCAACCATGGTATTCATATGCCAAAAAATGCTTTCATTATGGAAAAATTGTTAAATAGCGAAAATCTACCCTCTAAACACCATAAAAATATTAAAAATATATATCAAAGAGACAACGTTGTCACCTTAAAATAATTGACACACAGGAACTAGCTGCTTAAAATCTAAAGTAACCGCATTTAAACATGGAGCACAAAGAATTTCCATTTATCTGAGCCAGGGTGGTCTTATGGGTGAGTTGTCTAAAGGCCAGTACAAACGATCAGACTTGCCGACGGAAATGTTCGATGTCAGGCTGTTGGCGGTAAGTCTGAATGTGTGTACGCTCCATTGGGCAATTGTTGTCGGACTTTCCGCCAACAAATGTTGGCTAGCAGGTTCTCAAATTTTCCGCGAACAAATGTGTGTGTGTGTACGTACACAAGTCCATCAGACAAAAGTCCAAAGTACAAACACGCTTGCTAGGAAGCAGAAGCAGTCAGTCTTGTAAACTAGCGTTCGTAATGGAGAATTAACATTCGTGACGTGGCAAATGATGAAATCTCCAAATGCAGCGCACAATTCTCTTCTTCTTTAATGGGATAATAATGAAGCTGCTTTGCTGGTGATACTGATGCAGTTATTCCAAACAAATTTTTAAAGGCTTTTTTTTTCTAGTGATATCAAGAATAATATTATTATGTTTTTTTTTTTTTTTTTTAATTAGGGCAAGTTACAACAACCATTATCCCGTAGTTTTTAGGATCAAAAATACAACTATGTTGGTGTTCCTTGTTAATTTTACATTGTACTTTTTTAAATGTAACTGCTACTCCCAAACTGTCATTTGAAGTAAAACAGGGAGCCAAGTATTATTCTCCACAATTTTGTTTATTGTGCATTAAAAAAATAAAAAATAATAAAATTAGACATGCTATCTGCCAATAGAACTTAACCAAAAAGTGCATTCTATGCATCCAAAAATATAGAAAATATACCAAATCAAATCATTATTAAACCAAAAAAATAATGTCAAACCAATAACTCCAAGGCCAATAATAAATAACACGTTATCTCCTCCGATTCCGCAACATGTCTGGTTGCCGAACGGCCGTTCAGAAACAAACGGAAGAGCGCGACATGAAAAATGCAAAAAAGAAAAGCGGGAATCAACACTCACCAAACTTCTACTAATACTAAATTAGCAGAAGGAGCCCAAAGGGTGGCGCTAAAGAGCTGAAAAACCACGTAGTATGTCACTACGTTCGTAATTGTTGGCCAACTGTGTGGCCCTGTGTTGGCCAATTGTGTGGCCCTGTGTATGCAAGACAAGTTTGGGCCAACGCCCTTCAAACAAAGTTCCATGGTTTTGTTGGCCAACAATCCGATCGTGTGTACGAGGCATGACAGCTCAGAGCAGACTTTTCCTGAGTGTTTTGGATCCAATCCATGTGGGTCATTGGAACACCATACTTTTCATTCATCATTGTTTGGTTACTTGGGATATATCTAAGGTGGACATCACCTTCAACTGTGTTTGATTGTTACTATTATTGACTTTTGCAATTTACAAATGCAGCAATTTAGAAATCAGATGAAAGGTTTAGCACTGGAAAACACTTTTTGATAGATAAAAAGTGCATTTTATATACATCTATATAGATCAGAACCGAAATGAGGGACAAATGAGGAGGAATGAGGGACAGAGGGACATTGCTCTAAATCAGGGACAGTCCCTCTAAATCAGGGTTAGTTGGGAGCTATGCCACCATTTTATTCTTTGGGGCCTCTGCTTTAAAATAAAATATATTGTTTGCGTGTTTTAAGCAATGTTCTAGCAAAAAACACAGATTTCTACATGTAAACAAAAAAGGTTAAAAGATAGGCCCGGTCTGGAAGTGGTTATGGGAAGGAATGGTATAGCCTTGCTGGTTGCTATAGGCAACAGCTCCAACCACCATTGTTCAACAAATTGCACTTTAGAAATAAGGTATCTGATAGAAGAACATTTTGCCAGTAGTAACAAATCAGAAAGATGTATGTTGTGTCTGAGTGTGTGTGTGTGTGTGGGTGGGGGGGGGGGGGGGTGCGTTGTTATGCTGTGCACGGTTTGCTGTTTTTCCGTTTTTACATTTATTGAACTGTCAAAAAAGACACTTCATTCAGCTCTATACAAAGCTGTGACTTGCAGTTCAGTGAGTTGCGCTGTGTAAAAAATACATACACGCTGCATTGTTTACACAGAACACGCACGCATGTGTGAACAGAGGACATACTGTAGAAAACAATTGTTTTCTGTGTGGACCAGCGTTGTGCCTGCACCGATCGATGCTGAATGGACGTGGTGTGAATGTGCCCCTCATTCTGCAGGGGAGACATGAGAAGACATTCTGACTGGTTGCTACGGACAACAGGAGCCTGCTGATGTGTTTCTCCCCTCTGCTCTGGCAGCCAATCAGAGGGCTTGGATAAGTGTCAGGTGACACTAGCTTAGTAAAGGAAGATTCTTGTATAGGACATCCGTTGAGGCATTCAACTGCGGCTGTGCAGTGTCATCAATATACAGGCCGTCCCACAAAGAGCGGTGTCAGGCGGCGGAGGAGGTAATCCCTTGTACTGAGTTGTTCCTTTGTATACCCTTCACTGCGTATAAAGCTTCTTCTTCTGACTGAGAAGTGAATGAAATACGCGGTGAATGGGCGAGATGTGTCGTGTAAGTGGAAACATGCCGAGAACGCGCATGACACATGTTAATGGCACCCCAAGTGCAGGTAGCAGGCGCACGGTTTGTTGCGTGACAAGCGTGCTGCATTTGCACTAAAAAATGTGGTAAAAAAGCAGCACGCTCCTCGCCAAAAAAAAGTTCTGGAACTTCTTTGGGGCGTTTTTTGTGCGTTGGGTTAGCCCCTTCAAGTGAACGGGCTGCCCTACGCGCGGCGAGCGGAAACGCTCCAAAACGCCCCCCCCAAATAAAAAGCGTGCGAGAACGTGAGATGTAAATGCAGCCTGAGCAACACTGCCAAGTCGCATTTTTAGAGCGCTCTTATGGAGCGGCACCGTTCATTTGAATAGGCCTCCCTCTGCTCCAAAAACGCACTGAAGAGGCTCATGTACCAAATTGTGGCCCTGAGCTAAGAGTGTTTTGCTACAGGTGTTTTTTTTTTTTTTTGTTTTGCCGTGCGGAAAATGCACAGCAAAACGCAAGACTGCTACCCACGTTTGAGATGAATTTGCCTACCACCTACTATAACTGTTATGCCGCATACACATAGTCGGAATTAACGACAACAAATGTTCGATGTGACGTTGTTGTCGGAAAATCCGAAAATGTGTAGGCTCCATCGGACATTTGCTGTTGGAATTTCCGACGACAAATGTTTGAGAGCTGGTTCTCATATTTTTTTTTTTCAAGTTTTGTTGTCGGAAATTCCGATCGTGTGTACACAAGTCCGACGCACAAAATTCCATGCATGCTCGGAATCAATCAGAAGAGCAGCACTGGCTATTGAACTTCATTTTTCTCGGCTCGTTGTACGTCTTGTACGTCACCGCGTTCTTGACGTTCGGAATTTCCGACAACATTTGTGCGACCGTGTGTATGCAAGACAAGTTTGAGCCAACATCCGTCGGAAAAAAATCCACGGTTTTGTTGTCGGAATGTCCAATCGTGTGTACGCGGCATTAAAATACATCATTACTTTGACGTTAAATGCCAGGATTATGGCTGTGGCTAGATGCCATAACCCCGGTATTTTCTTTTTCCTTAGGCGATTCTCTTTCAGATAAAAGTGATTCCTGCGGTGGATTCACCGCGGGATCACTTTTAGAAGCGGCGGGAGAGCTGCAGCCCGCCACTTCCCTGTGGTTCCCGGGCTTATGTTACCGACTGCTGAGACCAGGAACCATTGGGCGACCACTGTGTTTTCCCATAGAGACGGCCACCGCTCATCTCTGTGCCCTTGGAGGACCGGAGCCATGACAAAAGATATATATCTATATATATATAGATATATATATATCTATATATATATTTAAAAAAAAAGATCAGATGGGATTGCTGCACTTTTTCTATACAGTTGCAATTAAAAGTATTTGAACCCTTTTGGAATGATATGGATTTCTGCACAAATTGGTCATAAAATGTGATCCGATCTTCATCTAAGTCACAACAATAGACAATCACAGTCTGCTTAAACTAATAACACACAAAGAATTAAATGTTACCGTGTTTTTATTGAACACACCATGTAAACATTCACGCCCTGGACAGGTAAGTGTCCATATTTTAAAAGTCAGCATCTGCAATATTTGTAGCTGCTGACTTTAAAAAAAAAAAAAAAAATCGGCGGACCTCGGCTTTAAAAGGAACAGTGTAAAAATGTATAAAATGTAATAAAATGAATTAAAAACATTTTTTGAAAGTGCCCCCATCCCAATGTGCTCGCGCGCAGTAGTGAACGCATACGTAGGTCACGCCCACATATGTAAATAATGTTTGCACCACACATGTGAGGTATCGCCGAGAAGGTCAGAGTGAGAGCAATAATTCTAACACTAGACCTCCTCTTTAACTCTAAACTGGTAACCTGTAGAAATGTTTAGTGTCTCCTATAGAGATTTTTAAGTCCTGTAGTTTGCCACCATTCCATGTGCGCGCACAAATTTTAAAGCGTGAAATGTTAGGTATCTATTTACTCGACGTAACATCATATTTTACAAAAAAAAATTGGGGTATATATTATGTTTTGTTTGTTTTTTAATTCATTAAAGTGTATTTTTTCCAAAAATAACGCTGTGTAAAAACCGTGTGACATAAAAAATTACAATAACCGCCATTTTATTCTCTAGGGTCTACGCTAAAATATATATATATATATATATATATATATATATATATATATATATATATATATATATGAAACGTTAGGGGGTTCTGAGTAATTTTCAAGCAAAAAAAAACAAATTTTTACTTGTAAACAACAAATATCAGAAAAGGGCTTTATATTGGCTTTTGAAATTTATAAGTGCAGAAATTTAGAAAATCGATAAAAGGTTTAGCACTGTGAAACACTTTTTGAAAGATAAAAAGTGCATTTTATATACATCTATATAAATCAGACCAAAATGAGGGACAAATGAGGAGGAAAGGGGGACTTTGTTCCAAATAAGGGACAGTCCCTCGAAATCAGGGACAGTTGGGAGCTATGCAAGTGTGAACAGGGCCTCGTGAATGGTCCCTCTCACATAAGGATATTAGTAACTTTATATTAACAGGCCTATACTTGTTCTAATATGGGAATATACCCACACTAGACCCCAAGGTCCCCCAAGAATTAGGGTATTTTTTTTAGTGGGGGGGGTTAGAAGTCTCCAACCATTAGTGGCCGTAGGGAGCTGCTATACGCAACTTGTTGTATGCTTTATTGTGGCTGCTGAGGGGTGACAGAGGAAGAAGAGGACATAATCCCCCCTGCCCATGTACCCCGATGTGCCCCATGTACCCTGATGTGCCCCATGTACCCCGATGTGCCCCATGTACCCCGATGTGCCCCATGTACCCCGATGTGCCCCATGTACACTGATGTGTCCCATGTACCCTGATGTGCCCCATGTGCCCCATGTACCCCGATGTGCCCCATGTACCCTGATGTGCCCCATGTACCCTGATGTGCCCCATGTACCCCGATGTGCCCCATGTACCCCGATGTGCCCCATGTACCCTGATGTGCCCCATGTACCCCATGTACCCTGATGTGCCCCATGTGCCCCATGTACCCTGATGTGCCCCATGTGCCCTGATGTGCCCCACGTACCCTGATGTGCCCCATGTGCTTTGATGTGCCCCATGTGCTTTGATGTGCCCTGATGTGCCCCACATACCCTGATGTGCCCCACGTACCCTGATGTGCCCCATGTGCTTTGATGTGCCCTGATGTGCCCCAATGTGCCCCATGCACCCTGATGTGCCCCATGTGCCCTGTGCCCTTATGTGCTGTGCCCCAATGTGCTGTACCCTGATGTGCTGTGCCCTGTACCCCGATGTGCTATGCCCTGATATGCTGTGCCCTTTACCCTGATGTGCTGTGCCCTGATGTGATGTTTTCTGTACCCTGATGTGCTGTGCCCTGTCCTGATGCGCTCTGTTGTGCTGTGCCCTGATGTGCACTTTACCCTGATGTGCTGTGCCCTGATGTGCTGTGCCCTGATGTGCTGTACCCTGATGTGCTGTGCCCTGATGTGCTGGGCTCTGTACACTGATGTGCTGTACCCTGATGTGCTGTACCCTGATGTGCTGTGCCCTGATGTGCTGTACCCTGATGTGCTGTACCCTGATGTGCTGTGCCCTGATGTGCTGGGCTCTGTACACTGATGTGCTGTGCCCTGTGCCCTGATGTGCTGTACCCTGATGTGCTGTACCCTGATGTGCTGTGCCCTGTGCCCTGATGTGCTGTGCCCTGGGCCGGTCTGTATGAAGTCCAGGGCCACATTTTTGTCCCAGTCCAGCCCTGCCTGGAGGTGAAGTTGCTGGGTGTGGAGGTTCTGCGCTGGTGTGGTTACACGCGGTCTGCGGTTGTGAGGCCGGTTGGATGTACTAATGTAATCCTGTGGGTATAATTGAGCAAAAAAGGCGCCACTACTCAAAATACCGCCACTGCGCCTCTGGATAGATACAGAGTATGTGGAAGCTGCCACTTAAAAGGATCAAATATAAAAGCTGAATTTTAACTACTGGTCAATCTGTGATAATGACACAAAGTCAAAATAGCGGCGATAAATGTTTGTGCACAAGGAGTATTAAATCCCCTAAAGTGACATGTGACTCACAATTTACAAATGAGAATATAACTGACATGTGCTAAAATATAATAAATGCTAAAGCACTAAATTGACAAATAGCACTAAACACCATGTGATAAGTGACGTGATATGATGTAGCTAGTGAAGTTACAAAAAAACACAAAGAATTTTTTTTTCAAAACATAAAAAATAAAGTCCATTAAATATTGAAGAGGATCTATAGTGGATGTGAAGATCTCTTAATCCATTCACCACACCAATGTGTCTGTGATTCCACTCCCCTAAAGAAACGCACTCACCGAATTCCAATGCCTACATTCTCATGTTAGGCTAAAGCGCATTTAAACCACATGGATAGGGTTTTAGAGCAAGCATCCAAACTCCAGCCGTGCGTCTCATATAATCTCCACATGTGAATAAAAAAGTGTACCAATAGTGTAATACTGTAAACAAAGCTTTAATGAAAACACTAAACAGCCTTCAAGATTTAAACTCAAATGGTACAAGTTAAAAGACAGCAAAAGTGACTAAGGTAAGCCTTTCAAAGCCTCCAGAGCAGCGGATAAAACGGCCACGGTGGACCCAAGGTGTGCAGGTATAAGGTTGAATCTCACCCCTCCCTTGGTCCTGGATCTAAACCTGCTCGTCAACTTGCCACGTTTAACTTGTACCATGTGAGTTTAAATCTTGAAGGCTGTTTAGTGTTTTCATTAAAGCTTTGTTTACGGTATTACACTATTGGTACACTTTTTTATTCACATGTGAAGATTATATAAGACGCACGGCTGGAGTTTGGATGCTTGCTCTAAAACCCTATCCATGTGGTTTAAATGCGCTTTAGCCTAACATGAGAATGTAGGCATTGGAATTCGGTGAGTGCGTTTCTTTAGGGGAGTGGAATCACAGACACATTGGTGTGGTGAATGGATTAAGAGATCTTCACATCGACTATAGATCCTCTTCAATATTTTATGGACTTTTATATTTTGAAAAAATGTTTTTGTTTTCTTTTCTTTTTTTTTTTTTTTGTAGCTTCACTAGCTACATCGTATCACTTCAAGCGGGGTTCCACCCAAATTTTGAACAATATCTGTATGTATTCTCTTCCTTGCCTAGATGCTGACATGCCGTTTAAAAAAAATTTAAATCACCGTAATTACCTTTTATTTTTCTAATCTTCTTTGCACTTCCTGGTTCTCCTCCCGTGGGAGTAGGCGTGTTTCTAGCCTCTCCCAGACTCCTGGGAGCTAGTCTCAGGCTTCCCAGGATTCCACTGAGCATGTGCGGGAACGAGCAGTGAATGCTGGGAGCACAGCATTCACCACATCCAGGAAATAAATGCTTGTGGGCTTCAAATGCCCACAATGAAGATGGAAACCGCCTGCAGTGAATAATATAAGTTATTCTTTCCGACGAAATCTGACACAGGCGGACATATTACACACAATATGTGAGTATGTAATGCTGAGAAGAAAAGTTTGTGAATGAACTAAAAAAAAAAAAAACGATAGATAGGTGAACCCCCGCTTTCATTTGTCACAGGGTGTTTAGTGCTATTTGTCAATTTAGTGCTATAGCATTTATTATATTTTAGCACATGTCAGTTATATTCTCATGTGTAAATTGTGAGTCACATGTCACTTCAGGGGATTTAATACTCCTTGTGCACAAACATTTAGCGCCGCTATTTTGACTTTGTGTCATTATCCCAGATTGACCAGTAGTTAAAATACGGTTGGATGTACTGCCAAATTCTCTGAAACGCCATTGGAGAAATGAATATTCAATGCAAGGGCAACAGCTCTGGTGGACATTCCTGCAGTCGGCATGCCAATTGCACGCTCCCTTAAAACTTGCGACATCTGTGGCATTGTGCTGTGTGATAAAACTGCACATTATAGAGTGAGTGGCCTTTTATTGGGGCCAGCCTGAGGCACACCTGTGCAATAATCATGCTGTCTAATCAGCATCTGGATATGCCACACCTGTGAGGTGGATGGATTATCTCGGCAAAGGAGAAGTGCTCACTAACACAGATTTAGACATATTTGTGAACACGAGTTCATGATAAACAGGGGCAAACACATATACGTATTTTACCACAGAGAAAAATATTGTGACACTTTTTAGCTAAAGCTCATAAAAGGCAATTGCTCTTTTTCAATACTCATGGATGTAAAAACATATAACATGGAATACATATACATGGTAGGAGCTAGCTTACCCTGAACTAGCCCTAGACATAGCCAGACTTTGCATTATGCTGAGCCTGTCTCTAGGTGTTGTCTGCAGGAACCAATAAAACATTTGTCAATCTTAGAAATTTTATCGCTTTGTGCAGGCAACATCTTAAAAAGTATTAAGCTGTTTATAGATATGAAATGTTGAATATATAATGTTTTTATTCAATGATGTAGGGTCAAAATTACAAAAAGCAAAAAATGGCAGAGAAGAAGCAAATGGAGCAAATTGTCAAGAAAATTAAAGAGGTAAAACTTCAAACTCTTTGTAAAGGTCGTCAAAAATTACAGCCCGTTCTCTGCAATACATTTTGTATTTTTATTTTATTCTGCTGCATGGTACGCGGTGGTGGGAAAACTTTCATTTTAAAAACACTTAAGCACTTAAGATGAAAAAATCAACAAAGTTTGAACCGTTGCTTTGAACTTTGCTTTTACGCTTGTATGTGGTATGGCTCCATGAGGAAAAATTTTTTCCCACATGTGTTCCCAGCATTAGCTGTATTTTAAGGGGCTTCATTCAGAAACAAAGGCTACATAGGTTTAAGAGCCCTTTCACACTGCAGCGCTCCTAAAACACGCTACGCATAGCACTTTTTAAATGTGTTGCATTCAAATTTAGCACAACGCATATGCAGGAGCCAGCTCCTTAGGAACCAGCTATTCACTGGTTGTTAAGGATGCCAGTGGATGCCGGTTGTGCTATTCACTGGTTGTTAAGGATGCCAGTGGATGCCGGGTGTGCTATTCACTGGTTGTTAAGGATGCCAGTGAATGCCGGCTGGCTGTGCTATTAACTGGTTGTTGTGGATGCCGGCTGTGCTATTCACTAGTTGTTAAGGATGGCAGCGGATTCCGGCTGTGCTATTAACTGGCTGTGCTATTCACTGGTTGTTCAGGACGCCAGAGGATGCCGGCTGTGCTATTCACTGGTTGTTAAAGAGGAGTTCCAGTCAAAACAAAAAAAAATTTAAAGTCAGCAGCTACAAATACTGCAGCTGCTGACTTTTAATTGGACACTTACCTGTCCCAGGGTCCAGCGATGCGGGGGATCTAAGCCCCGCTTGTCTCCCCCTCCGTTCAGCGGCGCCGGCATTGCAACTGTGGGCGCCAGGCTGTGGCTTCACAGCCTGGCACCCACTGCGCATGCGCGAGCGGTGCCGAGCGCCGTGATTGGCCGCTCAGTCACCTGGGACCTGTAATGGGTCCCAGATGATTGACAGGAGGGAGGGAGCAGAGCCGAGCCCTTCCTGTGCTGAGGGGGAAGTGATGTCACCAGCCCAGGCACTGGAAGAGGCAGACTATGAGGGACCCCCTAGCAACAGGCATTTAGAGGTAAGTAAAAAAAAAATATATCCAAATGTTTTTTTGTATTTTTTTTAGGATATTTCATGTAGTTTTTTTTTTTGGGTGGAACCCCACTTTAAGGATGCCATAGTATGCCGGATGTGCTATTCATTGGTTGTTAAGCATGTCAGTGGATGCCGGCTGTGCTATTCACTGGTTGTTAAGGATGCCAGTGGATGCCGGCTGTGCTATTCACTGGTTGTTAAGGACGGCAGTGGATGCTGGCTGTGCTATTCACTGGTTGTTAAGGATGCCATCAAATTCCGGCTCTGCTATTCACTGGTTATTAAGGACATCAGTGGATGCCGGCTTTGCTATTCACTGGTTGTTAAGTATGCCAGCAGATTCCGGCTGTGCTATTCACTGGTTGTTAAGGATGCCATAGGATGCCAGCTGTGCTATTCACTGGTTGTTAAGGATGCCAGTGGATGCTGGCTGTGCTATTCACTGGTTGTAAGGACACCAGCGGATGCCGGCTATGCTATTTACTGGTTGTTAAGGATGCCAGTGGATGCCGAGTGTGCTATTCACTGGTTGTTAAGGATGCCAGTGAATGCCGGCTGGCTGTGCTATTAACTGGCTGTGCTATTCACTGGTTGTTAAGGATGCCATAGTATGCCGGATGTGCTATTCATTGGTTGTTAAGCATGTCAGTGGATGCCGGCTGTGCTATTCACTGGTTGTTAAGGATGCCAGTGGATGCCGGATGTGCTATTCATTGGTTGTTAAGCATGCCAGTGGATGCCGGCTGTGCTATTCACTGGTTGTTAAGGATGCCATCAAATTCCGGCTCTGCTATTAACTGGTTATTAAGGACGTCAGTGGATGCCAGCTTTGCTATTCACTGGTTGTTAAGGATGCCAGCAGATTCCGGCTGTGCTATTCACTGGTTGTTAAGGATGCCATAGGATGCCAGCTGTGCTATTCACTGATTGTTAAGGACACCAGCGGATGCCGGCTATGCTATTTACTGGTTGTTAAGGATGCCAGTGGATGCCGGCTGTGCTATTCACTGGTTGTTAAGGATGCCAGTGGATGCCAGCTGTGCTATTCACTGGTTGTTAAGGATGCCAGTGGATGCCGGCTGTGGCACCACTACCCAAAGCCCAATTTTTCTGCCCCTGTTTAACAGGGGCATGTAATTACAATTTTTGATCTAATATTTCACAGCAGGGCTTGTTCCTGCGCACAACAAGAGTATCTGTGAGGGCTTACAGTGTTGTAGCACCACCACCCAAGGCCCAATTTTTTGCCCCTGTTTAACAGGTGCATGTAATTAAAATTCTTGATAAAATATTTCACAGCAGGGCCAGTTCCTGCGCCCAACAAGAGTAACTGTGAGGGCTTATGCCCCGTACACACGGTCGGACATTGATCGGACATTCCGACAACAAAATCCTAGGATTTTTTCCGACTTTGTTGTCGGAAAATTTTATAGCCTGCTCTCAAACTTTGTGTGTCGGAAAATCCGATGGAAAATGTGTGATGGAACCTACGCATGGTCAGAATCTCCGACAACAAGGTCCTATCACACATTTTCCGTCGGAAAATCCGACCGTGTGTGGGGGGCATTACAGTGTTCTGGTACCACCAACACCTAAGGCCCAATTTTCTGCAGAGTATATAGGGCAGGCCGTATAGTATATATACTTCTGTTCAGAGTATATAGTGCCTGGGGGCCCCCCCACGCCATTTTTTTTTTTTAATTTGGGTGCGGGGTTCCCTGTAATATCCATACCAGACCTGAATTGCCTGGTATGGATTTTGGGGGTGACATCCACGCCTTTTTTTTTGTATTTTTGTATTTTTTATCTATCTTGCCAGAATCTGACAATACATTACAGCCTCGAACAGTTTTGTATGAAATTTTTTCCTTTAGAAATGTCATTTTGCTGTGACATTGTTATAAAAATGGGAAAGATGCGCTACTTTACAGGCATACTAAGGACACCCTCCAGGCACGATATTTAAAGGAATATTTCACTTGTATTGTTTCACTTTAAGCATTATTAAAATCACTGCCCCCCGAAAAAACTGCCATTTTTAAAACTTTTTTTTTCATTGATACATGTCCCTTGGGGCAGGACCCGGGTGCCCAAACACTTGCATGAAAACCTTTAAAATTAGCACTTTTGATTTTTCACGTTTGTGTCCCATAGACTTTAACAGTGTTTGCGTGTTTGAACACATTTTTTGCCTGTCCGCATGCTCTGCTGCGAACCGAACCAGGGGAGGATGTTCAGCTCATCCCTATTAAGGATGCCGGCAGGTGCCCGCTCCCTAACAACCAGCATTTTTTTTTTAAATGTCATGTGACCCAAAAGCACACCTAAAAACTCACACTGTGTGCATTTTTGGATGCGTTTCTATTGACTTACAATGGAAGGGGTGTTTTTGATGCACTTTTGAAAAGATGCAGCATGCAGAACATTTCAGACCACAGCGCAAATGCAGCACAGTGATGTGAATAGTCACATTGAATTTAAAGGGGAATAACTTTGATGTGCTTTTGTCATGCTGGAAAGGTGCTTTCTAGCACAGCAAATGCATACCAATGTGATAGGGGCCTTAAAGTCTATAGCAGCCAGAAGTTTGCTTTGGACTCCATTGTTCTTTACATGCATGCTAATGCGATATTATTCCTTTTGCTATGTACTAGAAAGTAAAAACTCTAGAAGAGGACAAAAGTGAAGAAGCAACAGGAGGCTCTCCATCTGAGGTAAGAAGACATTTACCCTCTTATTTTTCCTTCCCTTCCATCCATAGAATTTTCCCATCTCAAACCGTATCAACACAAGTCAAAACATACAGTATATCATCGTCTTCATCATGGATCTTCAAAAAAGTGCCCAAAAAGTGTTAAAGAGATGACATCACAGTGTTAAATTGCAACAATTTGGAGCCACACAGGACCCCATTTATGTAGAAGAGAACAAGACCTGGACAGCCGCACACCAGAATGGATAAATCCGTCTTTTTATTCAAAATACAGGATCGTGGGGTACACAAAACACGACTGTGGGGTGGTACAAGAATAGCTGACGCGTTTCGCACTTACACCAAGTGCTGAACACTTGGTGTAAGTGCGAAACGCGTCAGCTATTCTTGTACCACCCCACAGTCGTGCTAAGCACTTGGTGTAAGTGCGAAACACGTCAGCTATTCTTGTACCACCCCACAGTCGTGTTTTGTGTACCCCACGATCCTGTATTTTGAATAAAAAGACGGATTTATCCATTCCGGTGTGCGGCTGTCCAGGTCTTCTTGTTCTCTTCTACTTGCATCAGCATTTAGCCAGCACCTGGGGCTCTTCTCTTCCTGGAGGTAATGAGACACAAGCACTCTGGTTTAAGCCCCTCTTTGAGAGGAGGATCCCACATCATCTCGTTTAATTTCAGGACCCCATTTATCCGGTATGCCTGATGAAAAGGTCCCGCATGGCCCGGAAAGGTCGTAATTTACGGTCGGCATTAAATACCAGGATTGCATTAAATACCAGGATTGCATTACATACAGAGTGCAGAGTTCATGGGGGTTACACACAAAGTGCAGAGCTGTCACTTGTAAACACAGAAAACAGACTTCTGTGTTTACAAGTGATTGTGGTGAGCAGGCACCAAAGGGTCTGAGCCAGAGGTGGTGGAACTGAGTTCCACCAAGTTCCTCCTGACAAAAAAGCCCTGACAATATATATATATTTTAACTTTTTTTTTTTATCCCCTCTCACAAGAAATTATTTCTTTCTTGTGCACTTTAGGGAATCCACAAGATAACACAATCCTATGCTTAGTATAGCTACTTGCGGACTGCCCCGTGCACATATACTGAGACGGGGCGGCTGTTCTGCGCCGGATCACGTACATGTATGTGAATCGGCATTTCCTGGTAGTGAGCACACGTGCGCCTGCTGCTCCACCTGTGCTGTGATTCGGTACAGAGCATGTCTGTCAGCAGGTGCCAGCCAATGATTTATGGCCGGGACCTGCTGACGGGCTTAGCGAATCACAGTGCAGAGCTCTGTGTTTATTACCAACATGGGGCTCTGTGCGTGGAGCAGAGATGGGGCTGTTTTTTTCTCCCTGCAAAACAGGGAGAAAAGTCAGCCACATCTACTAGTAAAAGCAGCACATATTACAAATGTTAGGCACACAGTTAACCCTTTGATTGCCCCTAGATATTAACCCTTTCCCACTCAGTGTCATTAGTACAGTGACAGTGTATAGTATTAGCATTGATTACTGTATTAGTGTCACTGTTGATGTCAGTTAGTGTCGGATTGTCTGTTTTTTTCTAGATTTTTGGTCTTTTTTTTCGTTTATATAATAAAGCCTAATGGTTTTCTATAACTTGAGTTCATGTGTATTTTTCCTATTGTTGATGAGTTATATTTTTATGTGTCAAGGCCAGAATTGCTTTTTACGACTCCAATGCACTTGTATTAATACCATTTTGATGCAAGGATACAAACAAATAAATGAATAATTTTTATGGAAATCATTTGCTATTCCTTTCGATCTTATTTTCGCTGCTAAAAAACCCCTCAAGGGATCTTCCATTCAATTTCAATGAATCGGGGTGCGTAGCACTATCAGCTCACATATATGTGTTATCTATTCTATAATAAAAAATAAAAAACTCAAATACTAATAAAAGGAAGCTCTATTTGTGTGGAAAGAATTACAGAAATTTCATTTGTGTACAGAGTTGCATGAACAAGCAATTGCCAGTTAAAGCAGCACAGTGCAAAATAGCAAAATTCTCTATGGGGCGGCGGATGTCCGCTGTCACCCACCGGCATCCGATACAGTCCGCTAAAAGCAAAGTTGTAGATATAGTAACAGTGGCGGACTGACCATTGAGCCACTCGGGCACTGCCCGAGGGCCCTGGGCCACTAGGGGGCCCCATCAGGGTTGCCAGCCTCAGTAAAACCAGGGACAGTATGTATAAATGTGGTTTTTTTTTTTTACATCTGTCTGTGTATACTGTGTGTACATGTATGTGTATACTGTGTGATTGTATACTATGTGGCCCCATAATCTCTGATTGCCTGGGGGCCCCATAATCTCCTTTGCCCGGGGGCCCCATGAGTTATCAGTCCGCCCCTGTATAGTAATTATTAGCCAAGGTTCTTTGAGACCTGAACGTTATTTCAAGGGTTCCTCTGTGTTAAAAAGATTGAGGAAGGCTGTACTAGAGCCAATTTTAAACAGAATTCAGTTTAAAATCAAAATTTAACATTTACATTTAATTAAAATCTAAGTTTAAAAGCAAACATTTATTATATTGCAGTATAAAGGAGGGGAATAGAATAGGGATCACATTATATATAGAAATTTGCAATATTTTACTTAGAAAATATACATTTTGTTATAAAGATATGCAAAAAACAGCAGACATAGCGTGCGTAAAATATAAGCAGAGTGATATACAGACAGTAATACTGGCCAAAGGATCCATATATTTGAAATGGTCACTGATGCATGTCAAGTCCCTACATGTGGCCGCCCCTGGGATACTGCTGGATCCCAGTGGCAGCCACTTTGATAGTCACACTGATATTAGTGTGTCACATATGGTTAAACTACAACTTATTAGTACTATTTGGTCCTTTCTGTTGGTGCTCCTGTACCCACATTTTTTCTTAGCAGTGCATATCCTGGCCCCTGTATGCCCCCTGTGGTCACACGAGCGGTACCTCCCTTTGGTGTGCTTGTCGGGCTACCTGGTTGCATTCCCCTTAGTGGCTCAAGAGGCCCCCACAGTTGAACACTGATGATCGTATAAACCCCTGAAGAAGCCATTGTTTGACAAAACATGTAGAGACTTGACATTCATCAGTGACCATTTCAAATATATGGATCCTTTGGCAAGTATTACTGTCTGTATATCACTCTGCTTATATTTTATGCACGCTATGTCTGCTGTTTTTTGCATATCTTTATAATAAAATGTATATTTTCTAAGTAAAATATTGAAAATTTCTATATACAGTATATAAGGCCCCTCCTTTGTACTCTATTAACACAAGGGATGAGGTGACAGATCACATGAGGTCACTCAACCCACACCCCATATATTATTTTATTGCAGCTTACAAATTCTTAGATGTGGTGGTTACATTAGTTTTCTTTTTTAGGCTCTCTTTCCTTTTTTTTTTTTTTTTCACCTGGTGATCCAACCAGTAATGCCCCGTACACACGGTCGGACATTGATCGGACATTCCGACAACAAAATCCTAGGATTTTTTCCGGCGGATGTTGGCTCAAACTTTTTTTGTCTACACACGGTCGCACAAAGTTGTCGGAATTTCCAATCGACAACCACGCGTTCACGTACACCACGTACGACGAGACTAGAAAAGGCCGGTTCAGAACCAAGCGCGGCACCCTTTGGGCTCCTTTTGCTAATCTCGTGTTAGTAAAAGTTTGGTGAGAGACGATTCGCGCTTTTTCAGACTCGTGGCTTTCAGATCGTTTTCTGCCGTTCAGTTTGTGCTTGTGGGTTTGTATCTGCTCTTCAGTGCGTGCAAGCAAGTTCCGCGTGACTTTAGGTAGTCATTGTATTCTTGTTCGTTCGTTACTGGTTTTCAGGTCGCTCTTCACAGGCCTTGCTGTTCTTCAGTGCGTTCTGTTACTTCGTTCTGAGCAGCCGACCGTTTTCTAGCCATGTTTCGTATGCGTACTCCTCGTAGAGTTCGTGCTGTGCGGGGGCTTGGTGTTGGGGTCCTGGCCTTGACACAAGTCCAGTCCATGAACAGGGTGGGGAGGAGTTCATGGACCAAGAATTGGTTGCTTCAGCGTGACCAGTTCTGTCATATGCCTTTGCTCCGTGAGATCCGTGAGAATAATCCTGATGATTTCAGGAACTTTCTCAGGATGACGGACCCCGTATTTCACCGTTTGTTGGCTTCGCTGACCCCCTATATCAGCAGGCAGGATACCTGCATGAGGCAAGCCATCACTGCGGAGCAGAGGTTGGTCGCTACCCTGCGGTATTTGGCCACAGGGAGAAGTCTGCAGGACCTCAAGTTCTCGACAGGCATCTCCCCCCAGGCTCTTCTTTGTGGACATTTACTGCTTGCGTTTGTTTTAGCTGACCCTGACAGAAATGTGTGGAGTCCAGAAAATGTCTTGATTGTGTAACCTTATGCAAAGCACTGTTGGCTGTTATTTACTAAATGCAAAGACTTTTCACTACAAGTGCACTTGCAACTGCACTGAAACAGCACTTGTAGTGCAAAGTGGATTTGCCCTTAGGAAATAACCCCCATTTTCTCATAAAACAACAATTACATCACCCCAAAAGTGTTGTAGTGTTGACACAATAATCCACACATTCTTGATGAACAATCTTTTTAATACCTGCACAATCACATGTGCATTTACCAAAGGTTTTTCTGACAAACCAACATGTTTGTTGTATAACAATTTTTGTGGTGTCATTATCAAAAATCAAAATGTCCATTTTATAGAAAACAGGCCTGTGTAAAACCCACAAGAAAGACACAAATCTTGATCTTACAAAGTTCACATTTGGTAGAACTGGAAGGCAATATCAGACATGAGTATTTAGGAACTGTGTTTGATATTGCGTTCAGATGGGGTGAAATCACCCCAGGAAAAGCCAAATTTGGAAGATGCACACAAATTTCACAATGTCAACATGTGCTAGCTGCCATCACGGGGGATCAAGGGACGTGTTTTGGGGGAGAAAGCCCTTCCTCAACGCGACTTTATTATTGAGGAAGGGGTTGCACCCCCAAAACGCGTCCATTGATCTCCCGTGATGGCAGATAGCACATGTTGGCACACTGTGTGCATCCTCCAAATTTGGCTTTGGGAAAAATCACAAAAACATTTCGCACATTGTAGCACACAAAAGAAGAAAGTGATTTGGAGGGGTTTTAAACTCGCCCCAAAACATCAATGATGTTTTTATATTTTGGAATAACATCACTGATGTTTTCCAATTGTAAATTACACCCCATGATCTCCCCGATCAGGATCTGGGCACTTTCGGATGTGAAAGGATCTTCATCCACAACCTCACGATCACCTAAAATGAGAGGAACCCAAAATAAATTAGGTATCCAAAAAAATGCCGCCATCTATCTCTTATCGGAGCCTGTGGTCGCAGACACTCACCTGTTGTGGTGACTACTTCCACCGCGTCTTCTTCCTCCTGCTCATCTTGTGTTGGGTAGATTTCCCCTTCTTCCAGAGGTGGGGGGTCTCTGGTCTCCTTGGATGAGGGGTTTCCTCCGAGTCTTTTCTCCCCTATGTAAAACAAAAAAGGTATAATTAGCACACAGATATTTGATGGCAGAACTATAAAGATGAAACATTGCTTGGAAGTGGGGTACAATTGTCTATTTTAGCCGAGTTCCAAGATGTAGCTTTTTTAGTGTCCTTTGTCAACCTGCAATACTTTACCTGTTTAGTACAAGCTTCACAGATGGAGACCCTCCCTATAGTATACACTGGAGCACCTGTGTGCCCCCCCCTAATAAAAATGGTGTTCTTGTGTCCCACACTAGTGCTCCAGTGTCCAGATGTGAAAACAGCTGCTCAGTGTCCTCTCCTTACACACAATCTAGTTTGCATTTCATTCTAGTAACAAAGCCATCTATACAACCCAATTCTTTGAAGCCAAGTATAGGGCGTCAAAATGGTGGCCAAATGCATATGGGCTAAACAATGGTATTTTATAGTCCGAAATAAAAATGTGTGATCCGAACGAATAATGTGCCCATGAACATGAAAGTTGCCATTTTAAACTGTACAACAGTTCCTAAAAGCACATGGAGCAGCACGAACGTAATAAACACAAAAAGAATAGGAACACAGCACAACTACTTACTTTTTTGCAGCACTCTCCGGATCTTTCTGTACTGCTCATGTTCTCGTAATTTCAGGTCCGACCACCGCTTCCTGAGCTGATCTTTCGATCGTCGTACCCCGAATTTCCGGTGCAGACTCCTGACCACTTTCGCCATCATCTTGGCCTTTCGGACATTGGGGTTGGGGTAAGGCCCATACTTTCCATCATAGTCGGCCTTCTTCAGGATGTCCACCATCTCCAACATCTCCCCAAAGGACATATTTGAGTCCTTAAATCTCCTTCTGGATCGGGACGTTTCAGGCTCCGGCCTCTCCTCCTCCTCCTCGTTGCTACAATTAGCACGATCCTGCTGTCTATCCGCCATGTGCTCTTCCCCCACTGCACCGAACGAAAAGGGGCGGGGAATAGACTAGAAAGAACGTCAGGGGCGAGCGGAGTTATACGCATGCGCAGTGTGTATAAATCGTAACACGCGCGCGTCTTACGTACGATCTGTGAGCGGAGGAAGGAGCATCGGAGACGCCGATCGTGATAACGAAGGTAGGATCTAAACTTGCGCCTATACTGCTTCGAAATGGAAGCCTATATTGTAACAAGATTAGGGGAGTTTGGCCTGACATTAGGGTTTGTCTTGTGTTGTGTCTTGCAGAGAAAATGGATGGGTTCAACGACCACAATTTCCTGCCCCTGTTTATTGACAAGTACAGGGAGCTGCCCTGTCTGTGGCAGGTCAGACACCCCCACTATAATCACAAACAGAAGAGGCAGGCAGCGCTGGAGAAACTGCTGGAGTTGGTGAAGCCGGTGGTCCCCACAGCAACCATCCCTTATTTAAAAGCTAAAATTGGTGGTCTGAGGAGCACTTATCTTAGGGAGCGCAAGAAGGTCCAGGATTCCCAGAGATCCGGAGCTGCAGCAGATGACGTTTATGTCCCCAGGCTGTGGTACTATGAGAGACTGCGATTTCTGTCAGACCACACTGAAGTCAGGGAATCCCTCTCTACTCTTCCTTCCACGCTTCCTTCCACCCCAGCTGAGGCTTCTGATGTCCAACCTGGGACTTCCAGCCAGGAAGAAGTGGAGGAGCCCAGCTGGAGTCAGGTATAGCATTCTTCTACAGATTTCTGGGCAATAAATAAATGATGTTTACTAGATGTTATTATTGATCATTAATTGAAAGTGTTTTACATATCAATAGACAGTAGTGGGCACCCAAAATTGGGACAAGAATGAAAAATGCTGGGCTCAGAAGGATAGTCTGTTATATTTGTTAACATTCAATTTGCAGCAGTCAGGAGGTGAAAATTGTGTGTGATTGATGGAAAAAAAACTAAAACTATGTCCCTTTTTCATACACAGGAAGACCTCAGCCAGGAGGAGGTTGTGGAATGTGGCAGTCAGGAGGAGGCGGGGATTAGTGGCAGTCAGGAGGAGGCGGGGATTAGTGGCAGCCAGGAGGAGGCGGGGATTAGTGTCAGCCAGGAGGAGGCGGGGCTAAGTGTCAGCCAAGAGAAGCCTGGGACAAGTCACAGCCTGACTGAGTCTCAGGTTCCTCCCCTCCACCTGCCATACAAAAGGGCCAGGAAGGCCACTCCCAGTCCTGTGCAGGATTCAGCATACAGGCTGATCCAGGAGGCTTCGGTGTCCCTCAGAGCCTTCCCCAGTCCTGCAGAGGCCTTTGCCTGCATGGCTGCCACCAAATTGCAGGGCATGCAGGAGGGCCAACGCAAGCTCTCTGAGGACCTGATTTATAAAGTCCTACGTAAGGGGGAGAGTGGGGAACTGACACCCAAGACGGATGTCATTGAGATCGACGATCCTCCTCCTCCTCCTGCTGCCACAACTCCACCACCAGAGCCACCACGTGGAAGGAGGCGTGGAAAGAAGACCAGAGAGTGATGACCCTGGGTTCAGTCTGGTCTGACAGAAGATGCAGTCTCTTGTATGACCACAGCCTGGGGACACAGATGTCATCTGCTGCTTTCAGGATCTCTGGGACTTCTGGACCAGACTGCACTCCCTTAGATATGGACTCCTCAGGCCACCAATTTTGCTTTTAAATAATTGATGTCTGCCCTGGGGGTCCAAGGCTTCTCCCACTTCTGCAGTTTCTCCAGCGTTGCCTCCCTCTTTGTTTTTTATAGTTGTGACCCCTTAATAAAATTTTTTTAGGTAAATTCTACTCTCCTGTGTGTGTTTTCATCCAAAAAGGACAGTTTGTTGGTGACGATTCAGGTACATTTCTAACATAAAATGTGAAATTAACAAGGGACAACAACACGAAACAATCTCCTACAGATTAAATAGAACAACATATCAATGGTGTTGTGGGAACTTGTCACAAAAAACACACAAACATTTTCGGGAGTACAAATCAAAATCACCAAAAAAAAAAAAGAGAAACACAAAAAAAGATTCTACATTAAAGGCAAAAAAAAAAAACAATATACAAAAATATGTTGTCAGATGTGAGAAATCAAAATATATTGAGGGAATCCCGATAAATAGTAACAAAAGAAGTTTGTGAGAAGTGTGTGTGAATATGAGCATCATAACTACTTAATTCTTGTCACATTATAAAGAAGAAGAGAGTGCACTGTATTAAACCATTTTTAACATTGCAGCATGACGAAAGTGCTGTATCCATTGCGAACGCTAAGTTTACCAGAACGAGCTGTCCCGTGTCGGAATTTCTTCTGAGCATGCGTGGCACTTTGTGCGTCGGAACAGGCCACACACGGTCGGAATTGACGCGATCGGATCTTGTTGTCGGAAAATTTTATCTCCTGCTCTCCAACTTTGTGTGTCGGAAAATCCGATGGAAAATGTCCGATGGCGCCCACACACGGTTGGAATTTCCGACAACACGCTCCGATCGGACATTTTCCATGTGTACGGGGCATTAGTCTGTTGTTTTTCAACAGAACAAGCTGTCCTGTAGATGAATCTGTTGAGACAAACCATTTACCACTGACAAGGGTGCTTACAATGATCAGATCCTATTTATTCATGATAAACCTTTATCCCAAAAGCAGTGGCGGCTGGTGGTAATTGTTTTTGGGGGGAGGGTGGTCGGATGGGTCTGGAGCACTTACCCCATTTACCCCATTTATGGTGGGCAGCGCTTCTACTGGGCTTCACCGGTGGCATCCCCCACTCTCCACAGTCATCACGGCGGTATCCATTTCCTCCCTCCTCCTCAGCAGCCAATTGGGACGCTTCTCCTTTCGGCCAATCAGGAAACGGGTCTCAGACCCGCTTCCTGATTGGCCGGGAGGAGGATCAGTGTTTCAGTAGCGAACATTCATTTGCTATTGTAACACACCTGGGTGGGCTCATAGCGCAATGCTCTGCTCCCCGAGCCCACCCTATTTTAAAGCCTATTGGAGCTTCTGGCTCTAATAAGGTGCTTAAAAAAAAAATTGGAATTCTTGCGTTCGGCATCCTGCAAGGTGCCGGATGCATAGACAGGGGGGCGACGCACATGAGCCCCTAATGGGCGAGCCACCCCTGCCCAAAAGGGGAAAAAAACTGTTGCTGTAACTGCAATGCTGTGGCACCACCTGATCAAACAGGGGATCCCCAGCCTCTGCTAAGAGGGAGTTTAGAGATTCTAAAATTGTGAATCTTTAGTGCCTTCACCTAGAATAACTTACCCTTGTACCTATGAAGAGATACAGGTCCAGATTTGAATGCAGTTTTTTTTTTTTGCTTAACTTGAACTTGGTAGGTAGGACAGGAGGACAAAGGAGTACCCAAGACTCACACAGGGGTCCTAAAACTCCTTTGCTATCAGTTGTTGGGTGGGCACAGCATCCAGAAGCATCATGCAGAACTTCTTCTGGTGGACATATCCCTACAAAACAAGGGGGTTTAATGTAACTTTGTTCCAGGTATGGCTTAACAAGTGTCTTCTTTGGGCCATATGGCTTTCCTTAAATAGAGGGACGATAACCTCCAACCCTGGGGCCTTAAAGAGTAACTTCACTTTTGTTGAGAAAAAAAATATCCCCTCTGGGTGATCTATGTACACTGTAGGGATTTTAACAAACTTTGTTCCAGTTTCCTACCTATTGTTATTAGGAAGGAATAGTTTGTTTATCTGTGTCCATGTGCAAAATGAATGTGAATGGGAGTGATTTTATCATTTTGAATCAGCTGCTACACTTGCAGTGTTATAATGAGGAACATGGCAGGGTCTGCATCTCCCTTTGGGATTATCTCGCCAAAATTGATTTTTTTTTGCAGGGGATGCTAAAAATCTGACTTTTCTGTGAAAATCGGAGAGCCATTCACTTGAGCAGGAAATGATGTACAGTATCTCACAAAAGTCATTGACCAGGATTTGCTCACAGGCTTCCGCTGTGTACAATCGCAGCGGGTGCTGGGGGGGGGGACGTGCATGCGCATGCCCAAAACATGGAAGTAGGCAGGAGTACGGGTACGTCGCTTTGCCTACAGTGGCCACTCATCTGCAGTACAGTGTTACATTGTTAATAAATCAATCAAGTTTGCCATAAAGTGACTGCTATAAGTGCAATGAATAAAAAATTTGTATTAATTAGAGGAAATGTTTTGACATTAGGAGACGACACCTCCTGCTCTCCTGTTCTCCAGCTGCTCTAAAGTTTCCAAATTTGAAATGTCAAACGCTATACAGATTCAGGTAAGGAATATGACATTTTAGTTGTGTGCTTTGCTGTTGTACTTTTATCCAATTTATGTAATTTAAACCAATAAATACAGGTGCCTCTCATAAAATTAGAATATCATCAAAAAGTTTATTTATTTCAGTAATTCAATTCAAAAAGTGAAACTCGTATATTATATATAGATGCAGTAAACACAGAGTAATATATTTCAAGCATTTCTTTCTTTTAGTTTTGATGATTATGGCTTACAGCTAGTGAAATCCCAAAATTCAGTATATCAGAAAATTGGAATAAGACCAATAAAAAAAAAAGGATTTTTAATACAGAAATGTTGGCTTACTGAACAATATGTCCATGTACAGTATAGTATGCACTCAATACAGGCATACCCCACTTTTAAGTACACAATGGGATTTATTTACTAAAGCTGAAAAGTGAAAAATCAGGCTCAGTTCTGCATAGAAACCAATGAGCTTCCAGCCTCAGCTTGTTCAATTAGGTTTTGGTAATAAAACCTGGAAGCTGATTTGTTTCTATGCAGAAGTGAGCCTGATTTTACACTTTCCAGCTTTAGTAAATAAACCCTATTGTGTACTTAAAAGTGGGGTATGCCTGTACTTGGTCGGGGCTCCTTTTGCATAAATTACTGCATCAATGCGGTGTGGCATGGAGGTGATCAGCCTGTGGCACTGTTGAGATGTTATGGAAGCCCAGGTTGCTTTGATAGCGGCCTTCAGCTCATCTGCATTGTTGGGTCGGGTGTCTCATCTTCCTCTTGACAATACCCCACAGATTCTCCAAGGGGTTTAGGTCAGGCGAGTTTCCTGGCCAATCAAGCACATGTCTGCTAGAATGTGTTTATTGTAAATAAGTCTAGTATGGGATCTAATGCATACACACGGTCGGACTTTTCGTCTACAAAAGTCCGACGGACGCCGACGGACCAAAGCTGGCTGACAATCCGATCGTGTGTGGGCTTCCCCGGACTTTCAGCGGACTTTTTCAGCCGCAAATCTGACGGACTTTAGATTTGAAACATGCTTCAAATCTTTACGTCGTAACTCCGCCGGACCCAGAAATCCGCTCGTCTGTGTGCTAGTCCGACGGACAAAAACCCACGCTAGGACAGCTATTGGCTACTGGCTATCAACTTCCTTATTTTAGTCCGGTGTACGTCATCACGTACGAATCCGTCGGACTTTTGTGTGATCGTATGTAGGCAAGTCCGTTCGTTAGAAAGTCTGCCGCAAGTCCGCCAAAAGTCCGCCAAAAGTCCGTCAAAAGTCTGTCGGACGGGCTGTCGGACTTTTGTAGCCGAAAAGTCCGACCACGTGTACGCGGCATAAGAGTCATTAGATCCCCATTGTTGTTTGCGTTAACCACTTACCGACCGCCGCACGACGATGTATGTCCAAACTTTGAACGGGGTAATTGTTGTTATGGCAGCAGCTAGTTGCCATAACCCCGGTATCCCCGTTTTCGTGCGGCGACCGGCTTTCAGATAAAAGTGGTCCCTGCGGCAGATTCGCCGCGAGATCACTTTTATCGGTGGCGGGAGAGGGACTACCCTCCCGCCACGATCCAGTGCCCTCCGCTGCTTACTGGAGCCGTCTGTCTTCGTCCTGTGCCTTGAGACGAGTGAGGCTAAGATGGTGCCCACTCATCTCCATGACACTGCTGGGCGGAAGCGACGTCAAAACGTCACTTCCGTCCACGCCTCTTAAAGGCACATTTTTTTCAAATGTCATTTTTTTTAATTACTTTTTTTTTTTTATTGCATTTTAGTGTAAATATGAGATCTGAGATCTTTTTGACCCCAGATCTCATATTTAAGAGGTCCTGTCATGCTTTTTTCTATTACAAGCGATGTTTACATTCCTTGTAATAGGAATAAAAGTGACACAATTTTTTTTTTAAAACAGTGTAAAAATAAATAAAATAATGTAAAATAAATAATAAAAATGAAAAATTTTTTTTTTAAAAACCCCCCGTCACGATGAGATTGCGCGCAGAAGCGAACGCATATGCGAGTAGCGCGCCCGCATATGAAAGCGGTGGTCAAACCACACATGTGAGGTATCGCCGCGACCGGTAGAGTGAGAGCAATAATTCTAGCCCTAGACCTCCTCTGTACCGCAAAATATGCAACCTGTAGAATTTTTTAAACGTTGCCTATGGAGATTTTTGAGGGTAAAAGTTTGACGTCATTCCACGAGCGGGCGCAATTTTCAAGCGTGACATGTTTGGTATCAATTTACTTGGCGTAACATTATATTTCACAATATAAAAAAAAAATTGGGCTAACTTTACTGTTGTCTTATTTTTTTATTCAAAAAAGTGAATTTTTTCCCAAAAAAGTGCGCTTTTAAGACCGCTGCGCAAATACAGTGCAAAAAAAAGTATTGCAACGACCGCCATTTTATTCTCTAGGGTGTTAGAAGAAAAAACATATATAATGTTTGGGGGTTCTAAGTAATTTTCTAGCAAAAAAAAACTGTTTTAAACATGTAAACACCTAAAATCCAAAACGAGGCTGGTCCTTAACTCTGCTATTGTGTGAAGAAGAGTTCTGTATTGATTTGTAATAATGTTGATTGTGTTTTCTGAGACGGCCAGTCTGGCCTAAAGGTCATGTCTGAGTCATTTAGGCTGTCTAAAGGGATTAGTTAATTATCTTATGTTAATTAGGTTTCTGATCACAGGCGTATGTTCAGAGTAATATGAGCAGGAGGTATGCACCTCCTCTTTTACTGTATAAAAGAGCCTGTATTCCTTTCAATAAAAGTCATTCCTGTTTGAATCTCAATACAGAGGCTCGTCTCGTATTTGGGAGAGAATTATTTGCATGGGTTTCTTGTTTGGCTGATCGAAGTGTTCGGTAGTTGCCTTGGTGTTTGGGAAGGGAACGTCCTAAATGACTTTAACCCCTTTCATACTCGGGGTGTCGTTACAGCCATGATCATCAAAATTAACCACTTGCCGACTGCCTAACACAGATATACTGCGGCAGAATGGCACGGGCAGGCAAAATCACGTACCTGGTGCCCAAGGCAGTCGGCATTGTTAGGGGGGCGATCAATGCTGAGGGGGAGGTCACTCATTCGTGGCCACCCCCTCGCGATCGCTCCCAACAAATGAAAATCTTCCTCTGCTGCTGTAATGTAAACAGCAGCAGAGGAAGTGATGTCACCTTTCCTCGCGACGGTCTTTTTCGTTTCGGCGCCGAGGAGAGAAGACATCCAAGTAAGTGCACCAACACTACACTAACAGTAAAACACACTAGGCACACATTTCACCCCCCAGTCACCCCCCGATCACCCCCGATCACCCCCTGCACCCCCCTGTCACAGTGACACCAATAGCAGTTTTTTTTTTTTTACTGATTATTGCATTGGTGTCAGTTTGTGACAGTTATAAGTGGTAGGGCAGTTAGTGTTAGGCCCCCTTTAGGTCTAGGGTACCCCCCCTAATAAAGTTTTAACCCCTTGATCACCCCCCGTTGCCAGTGTCACTAAGCGATCGTTTTTCTGATCGCTGTATTAGTGTCACTGGTGACACTAGTTAGGGAGATAAGTATTTAGGTTCGCTGTCAGCGTTTTATAGCGTCAGGTACCCCCATATACTACCTAGTAAAGGTTTTAACCCCCTGATTGCCCCCTAGTTAACCCTTTCACCAGTGATCACCGTATAACTGTTACGGGTGACGCTGGTTAGTTAGTTTATTTTTTATAGTTTCAGGGCACCCGCCGTTTATTACCTAATAAAGGTTTAACCCCCTGATCGCCCGGCGGTGATATAAGTTAAGTTTTAGGGTCAGATAGGGTCTGCGTCGCCCCAGGCAGCGTCAGGTTAGCGCCAGTACCGCTAACACCCACGCACGCAGCATACACCTCCCTTAGTGGTATAGTATCTGAATGGATCGATATCTGATCCGATCAGAGCTATACTAGCATCCCCAGCAGTTTAGGGTTCCCAAAAACGCAGTGTTGGCGGGATCAGCGCAGATACCTGCTAGCACCTGCGATTTGCCCCTCCGCCCGGCCCAGCCCAGCCCACCCAAGTGCAGTATCGATCGATCACTGACACTTACAAAACACTAAACACATGCAGCGTTTGCGGAGTCAGGCCTGATCCCTGCGATCGCTAACAGTTTTTTTGGTAGCATTTGAATCAGTCGCTAATAGTCAGGAGCTTTTTTACCTGTGAGTCTCACTAGTGTACCACTACATTTAGAGCCCAAAATGGCAAATCGAAGGTACAGTAGTGAAGAGGCCTACACATTTCTGAGCATGACAGATAATGAAGAGGAAGTCACTCATCTGTCAGATTCAGGCTCAGAATACGATCCTGTAGAAGACAGCAGCTCCATGACAGATAGCTCTGACGACGGAGTTGTGGTCCCTGCCAAGTTCAGGCGTACCAGACCCCAATCTTCTTCTGCTGTTGTTGAGGTGAAAGAACCGCAGGTCCCTCGTATGGAGCAGAGCAGTACTAGCGTCGCTATTCCTTCTGGAGAACTGGCAAGCAACAGCGGCCTAGTACACCCTGGCCGTACATCCAGCACTGTAGTAACACTTGGTGAAGTGGCGAGTCCCATAAGTGCAGTTCAAGCTGGTGAGGTGGCAAGCACAAGTAGTGTCGCGCTGCCACCAAGAAGAAGACAAACACAGGCCCGTCGTGCCCATAGTGCCCTTCCTGCTGCATTCGCCAATCCTAATTGGGAACTCACCGCTTCTGCAGCGCCCGTACTTCCCCCATTCACATCCCCAACCAAATGCAGTCGGCTGCATGAGAGGCATTTTCTTTATGTCCTCCCGAGTACCCCTACCCAACGAACCCCCCCAAAAAAGATGTCGTGTCTGCAGCAAGCGTGGATATAGGCGTGACACCCGCTATTATTGTCCCTCCTGTCCTGACAATCCTGGTCTTTGCATTGGTGAATGTTTTGAATGCTACCATTCATTAGTTGAGTATTAGCGTAGGGTACAGCATTGCACAGACTAGGCACACTTTCACAGGGTCTCCCAAGATGCCATCGCATTTGAGAGACCTGAACCTGGAACCGGTTACAGTTATAAAAGTTACAGTTGCAAAAAAAAGTGTAAAAAAACAAAAAAATATATAAAATAAAAAAAACAAAAATAGTTGTCGTTTTATTGTTCTCTCTCTCTATATTCTCTCTCTATTGTTCTGCTCTTTTTTACTGTATTCTATTCTGCAATGTTTTATTGTTATTATGTTTTATCATGTTTGCTTTTCAGGTATGTAATTTTTTATACTTTACTGTTTACTGTGTTTTATTGTTAACCATTTTTTTGTTTTCAGGTACGCCATTCAGCTGCAGCGCGAATTTATTTATCTTGACAGCAACAGCGTTTGCTCCCACGATATATAAAGCCGTGACTCCAGCGCTGTTGGAGGTGATATATGCCGAAGCATGGGGGCAGCAGGGGCGGAGGAGCGATTTGCTCCTAACTTTTGGGGCGGATGCCCCCATGCTTCGGCATATATAAATGGTGCATGTATGCCTATCATTAGAAGTGGGTGGATGAAGGGAGGTATTCTAATGGTGGGCATACCCACCGATCAATCTCTTTTTTTCGTTCAGCCCACAGGCTGCTTAAAAAAAAGATTACAATATATGCCCAACAAGGACCAGCAACGTACTGTTATGTTGCTGGACTTTGAGTGGTTATACCGGAATGATGCCTGCAGGTTTAGGTATCATCTTGGTATCATTCTTTTCAGCCAGCAGTCGGCTTTCATGTAAAAGCAATCCTAGTGGCTAATTAGCCTCTAGACTGCTTTTACAAGCAGTGGGAGGGAATGCCCCCCCTCCCCCCCGGAAGCTACGAGCATTTCATGACTTAGATTTCGCCGGATGTAAACAGTGCCATTGGGAAATTGGGAAAGCATTTTATCACACTGATCTTGGTGTCGTCAGATGCTTTGAGGGCAGAGGAGAAATCTAGGGTCTAATAGACCCCATTTTTTTCAAAAAAGAGTACCTGTCACTACCTATTGCTATCATAGGGTACTATTGCTATCATATTTACATTCCCTGACATAACAATAAAAATGAAAATAAAATGAAAGAAAGAGTTTAAAAATAAGATAAAAAAGCAAAAAAAATAATAAAGAAAAAAAAATCACCCCTTCCCCCCCCCACTCTCGCGCAAAGGCGAATGCCAGCGTTGGTCTGGCATCAAGTGTAAACAGCAATTGCACCATGCATGTGAGGTATCACTGCAAAGGTCAGATCGAGGGCAGTAATTTTAGCAGTAGACCTCCTCTGTAGATCTAAAGTGGTTTGTTGCCACTGCACGTTTGTGCGCAATTTTAAAGTATGTCGTGTTTGGTATCTATGTACTCGGCCTAAGATTATCTTTTTTATTTCATCAAACATTTGAGCAATATAGTGTGTTTTAGTGCATTAAAATTAAAAAAGTGTGTTTTTCCCCGAAAAATGCATTTGAAAAATTCCTTGCGCAAATACTGTGTGAAAAAAAAAAATTAAACACCCACCATTTTAATCTGTAGGGCATTTGCTTTAAAAAAATATATAATGTTTTGGGATTCAAAGTAATTTTCTTTCAAAAAAAATAATTTTTTCATGTAAACAAATAGTGTCAGAAAGGGCTTTGTCTTTGGTTAGAAGAGTGGGTGATGTGTGACATAAGCTTCTAAATGTTTTGCATAAAATGCCAGGACAGTTCAAACCCCCCCAAATGACCCCATTTTGGAAAGAAGACACCCCAAGCTATTTGCTGAGAGGCATGTCGAGTCCATGGAATATTTTATATTGTGACACAAGTTGCGGGAAAAAGACAATTTTTTTTTTTTGCACAAAGTTGTCATTAAATGATATATTGCTCAAATATGCCATGGGCATATGTGGAATTACACCCCAAAATACATTCTGTTGCTTCTCCTGAGTACGGGGATACCACATGTGTGGGACTTTTTGGGAGCCTAGCCGCATACGGGACTCCGGAAACCAAGCACCGCCTTCAGGCTTTCTAAGGGCGTAAATTTTTGATTTCACTCCTCACTGCCTATCACAGTTTCGGTGGCCATGGAAGCCCAGATGGCACAACCCCCCCCCCCCCAAATGACCCTATTTTGGAAAGTAGACACCCCAAGCTATTTGCTGAGGGGTATGGTGAGTATTTTGCAGACCTCACTTTTTGTCACAAAGTTTAGAAAATTGAAAAAAGAAAAAAAATACATTTTTCCTGTCTTTCTTCATTTTCAAAAACAAATGGTCACCATGCCTCTTTTTTTACCAAAGACATGTGGCTGATCACATTTTGGCCTAAATGTATGACTAAAATCGAGTTTATTGAATTTTTTTTATAACAAAAAGTAGAAAATATAATTTTTTAAAAAAATTTTTGGTCTTTTTCTGTTTATAGCGCAAAAAATAAAAACCGCAGAGGTGATCAAATACCTGGTCAGGAAGGGGGTAAATCCTTCCGGGGCTGAAGTGGTTAAAAGAAAGGGAACACTACCCACGACAGCTTCAACATACCATGACTCATTAATATCTGCCAGACTTAAAGCGGGAGTCCACCTACTAAAAAAATATTAAAAGCCAGCAGCTACAAAAACTGCAGCTGCTGACTTTTAATCAATGGACACTTACCTGTCCTGGAGTCCAGCGATGTCGGCAGCCGAAGCCAATCAATCGCTCGGCTCTTGGCTGCTGCCTCCGCCATACTCGGTGAGGGAATCAGGAAGCGAAGCATTGCGGCTTCACTTCCCGGTTCCCTACGCGCATGCGTGAGTCGCGCTGCGCGTCTTAACTGGTCCCTGCTATCTCCTGGGACCTGTGTGTTTCCCAGGAGACAGCGGGGGGGGGTGCGGGAGGGGGCGTGACTCCCGCGGGAGTCTATTCCTGGAAGTGCAGATACCTGTATTAGACAGGTATCTGCACCCCCCCTCCCCCCTGAAAGGTGCCAAATGTGACACCAGAGGGGGGGGGGGGTTCAGAAAAGCGGAGGTTCCATTTTTGTGTGAACCTCTGCTTTAATATCACCAGCAAAATGCAAAAAACCCTGACCCACCTACATTGTGGGACGTAGTGGATTCAACCATTTGCACTTCACCTACAAACAAATCTTAGCAATAAGGATTAAAAATAGGGATCATATCTCTCAAATGTCAAAAAAATAATTTCTCATCCATGGTTGGTTTGGAAAAAAATAAATCTTTGAATCCTCCTTACTAGGACCTAATCTTCACTCTCCTTAAATTTATGCGATTGTTAGTATATGTAAATGCCAATGTGATCCTTATACCCAAGTCCTTGAGGGTACCTATCCCATCACTCCTCCCTAATGGTTCCTCGGGAACAATAAGTCTTACTTAGGCATTATTGTCAAGGCTCTTGTTTTCTTGCTTACTGATTTCCTAGTTTTTATTCTCTTTTTTTTTAAAAATAGTTTGCGCAAATAGATTGAAAGATCCTAAAGGTGGGTAGGGATGTCTCCCTCCCTGTCACAGTTTGCTCCCAGATGGGGTGTCTGGGACGGCAGACAAAACCCTTCACCTCTGCCCCATAGCAAGCATCAGGTAGCTCCTATAATGCTTATACTGTTCACCTTTGATATCACCCTGTTACCATCATATGTACCCACATACATGTTGCTATCCTTCCAATGTCGCATTGTTCGACAGACTCTGTTTACTTACTTCAGTTATATGTGAAAAACTAAAAGTGACTGAAGAAAAAAAAAAATTAAGAAAAAATGTTTGAACTATATCAGTCTGTGTGTAACGCATCTTTAAAAATTCATACATTTTCATAAATACAGCTCATAAGTAATATTGCTCTTTAACCACTTCAGCCCCGGAAGAATTTACCCCCTTCCTGACCAGAGCACTTTTTGCAATTCGGCACTGCGTCACTTTAACTGACAATTGCGCGGTCGTGCGACGTTGTTGTCAAACAAAATTGATGTCCTTTTTTTCCCCACAAATAGAGCTTTCTTTTGGTGGTATTTGATCGCCTCTGAGGTTTTTATTTTTTGCGCTATAAACAAAAAAAGAGAGACAATTTTGAAAAAAAATGCAAAATTTTGTACTTTTTGCTATAATAAATATCCCCATTTTTTTTAACCACTTCGGCCCCGGAAGGATTTACCCCCTTCCTGACCAGAGCACTTTTTACAATTTGGCACTGCGTCACTTTAACTGCTAATTGCGCGGTCATGTAATACTGTACCCAAACAAAATTTGCATCCTTTTGTTCCCACAAATAGAGCTTTCTTTTGATGGTATTTGATCGCCTCTATGGTTTTTATTTTTTGCGCTATAAACGGAAAAAGAGCGAAAATTTTGAAAAAAATGATATTTTCTACTTTTTGTTATAAAAAAAATCCAATAAACTCAATTTTAGTCATACATTTAGTCCAAAATGTATTCAGCCACATGTCTTTGGTAAAAAAAAATGTCAATAAGCGTATATTTATTGGTTTGCGCAAAAGTTATAGCTTCTACAAACTATGGTACATTTTCTGGAATTTACACAGCTTTTAGTTTATGACGGCCTATCTCATTTCTTGAGGTGCTAAAATGTCAGGGTAGTACAACCCCCCCCCCTCCAAATGACCCCATTTTGGAAAGTAGACAAACAAAAGGGGGGGGGTTTCCGGCGCTCCGCAACATGTGATGTCTAAGGTAAATAGTACAATGGTAGCTATAATAGCACATCAAAATAAGGCAGGTAAATTCTAGAATGAGGAGGCAGCCATCCTCAGAGGGTGTCCATTACCTCTGTTGATAATCAATGTTGAAAAAAGGAGGGGTGTGGAGGCGCCAACTGTGGTAGCTTGTTTATGCAAAAATAAAAGTTAGTGTAACAATTACACTTACTGGTTCTCAGGGTGGAGGTGTTTCTTTGAGATGGAAAGTGTCCTGGGATGTGCTGTTATCTTGTTTCCGGCTTGGATTTCATTCCTTCAGGCGTCTGGGTGTGGAGTCTGTACACAGGCTGAACCGCTGCATCCAGTGCATGGAAAGCTCCACGCTGACCACTCTGGAGTGCAGAAGAGGAAATGACGTCACTGATGCATGGCAAACGTCCAGGCCGGTGTTGGGGATAATGTAGGGATAGTACAGGCTACGCGCTCGGGGCTCACAGCTCCTTCTACTGGCCTTTTCCTCTTCCGCACTCCAGAGTTGTCAGTGTGGAGCTTTCCATGCACTTGATGCAGCGGTTCAGCCTGTGTACAGACTCCACACTCAGACGCCTGAAGGAATTAAATCCGAGCCGGAAACAAGATAACAGCACATCCCAGGACACTTTCCATCTCAAAGAAACACCTCCACCCTGCGAACCAGTAAGTGTAATTGTTACACTAACTTTTATTTTTGCATAAACAAGCTACCACAGTTGGCGCCTCCACACCCCTCCTTTTTTCAACATGGAAAGTAGACACCCCAAGGAAATTGCTGAGAGGCATGTTGAGCTCATTGAATATTAATTGTTTTTGTCCCAAGTAATTGAATAATGACCAAAACAAAAAATTTACAAAAAGTTGTCACTAAATGATATATTGCTCACACAGGCCATGGGCATATGTGGAATTGCACCCCAAAATACATTCTGCTGATTCTCCTGAGTATGAGGATACTACATGTGTGAGACTTTTTGGGAGCCTAGCTGCATATGGGCCCCAAAAACCAAGCACCGCCTTCAGGATTTCTAAGGGCGTACATTTTTTATTTCACTCCTCGCTACCTATCACAGTTTTGAAGGCCATAAAATGCCAGGACAGTTCAACACCCCCCACCCCCCAAATGACCCCATTTTGGAAAGTAGACACCCCAAGCTATTTGCTGAGTGACATGTTGAGTCCATGGAATATTTTATATTTTGCCACAAGTTGCAGGAAAATGACAAACTCACCATACCTCTCAGTAAATAGCTAGGGGGGTCTACTTTCCAAAATGGGGTCATTTGTGGGGTGTTTGTACCATCTGGGCATTCCATGGCCTCCGAAACTGTGATAGGCAGTGAGGAGTGAAATCAAAAATTTACACCAATAGAAATCCTGAAGGCGGTGCTTGGTTTTTGGGGTCCGGTACGCGGCTAGGCTCCCAAAAAGTCTCACACATGTGATATCCCCGTACTCAGGAGAAGTAACAGAATGTATTTTGGGGTGTAATTCCAGATATGCCCATGGCATGTTTGAGCAATATATCATTTAGTGACAACTTTGTGCAAAAAAAAAAAAAAAAAATTGTCTTTTTCCCGCAACTTGTGTCACAATATAAAATATTCCATGGACTCGACATGCCTCTCAGCAAATAGCTTGGGGTGTCTACTGTTGGGGGGGGTTTGAACTGTCCTGGCATTTTATGCACAACATTTAGAAGCTTATGTCACACATCACCCACTCTTCTAACCACTTGAAGACAAAGCCCTTTCTGACACTATTTGTTTACATGAAAAATTTTTTTTTTTTTTAAAGAAAATTACTTTGAACCCCCAAACATTATATATTTTTTTAAAGCAAAGGCCCTACAGAATAAAATGGTAGGTGTTTCTTTTTTTTTTTTTCACACAGTATTTGCGCAGTGATTTTTCAAATACATTTTTTGGGGAAAAGACACACTTTTTTAAATTTTAATGCACTAATGCCGTGTACACACGAGCGGACTAGGTCCGACGGGATTAGTCCGGCTGACAATTCGATCGTGTGTGGGCTTCAACTGACTTTTTTTCCCCAAAAGTCTGACGGACCTATAAATAAAACATGTTTCAAATCTGTCCGACGGATTCGAGTCTGGTCGAAAAGTCCGCTCGTCTGTATGCTAGTCCGACAGGCTAAAACTGACGCTAGGGCAGCTATTGGCTACTGGCTATGAACTTCCTTATTTTAGTCCGGTTGTACGTCATCACATACAAATCCATCGGACTTTGGTGTGATCGTGTGTAGGCAAGTCCGTTCATTTGAAAGTCCGGCGGACCTACGCTGCAGAGTCCGTCGGAAAGACTGTCGGACCTAGTCCGTCGAAAAGTCCTCCCGTGTGTACGCAGCATAAAACACACTATATTGCTCAAATGTTTGATGAAATAAAAAAGATAATCTTAGGCCGAGTACATGGATACCAAACATGACATGCTTTAAAATTGCGCACAAACAGTGGCAACAAACTACATACATTTTTAAAAGCCTTTAAAAGCCTTTACAGGTTACCACTTTAGATTTACAGAGGAGGTCTACTGCTAAAATTATTGCCCTCAATCTGACCTTAGCGGTGATACCTCACATGCATGGTGCAATTGCTGTTTACATTTGACGTCAGACCAACGCTTGCGTTCGCCTTTGCGCGAGAGCAGGGGGGGGCAGGGGTGATTTTTTTTTTCTTTATTATTTTTTTGCTTTTTTATCTTATTTTTAAATTCTTTCTTTCATTTTTTTTTTTTTTTTTCATTTTTATTGTTATGTCAGGGAATGTAAATATCCCCTATGATAGCAATAGGAAGTGACAGGTACTCTTTTTTGAAAAAAAATGGGGTCTATTAGACCCTAGATCTCTCCTCTGCCCTCAAAGCATCTGACCACACCAAGATCAGTGTGATAAAATGTTTCCCAATTTCCCAATGGCGCTGTTTCCCCGGCGAAATCTAAGTCATGAAATACTCGTAGCTTCCGGTTTCCTAGGCCATAGAGATGATTGGAGCTATTCTGGTCTCTAATCAGCTCTATGGTCAGCTGGCGGAATCACCGGCTGCATTCTCAGGTTCCCTTTTGGGACAGGAGAGCCAGAAAAAAACATGGAAGATGGTGGGGGGGGACATCCCCTCCCACTGCTTGTAAAAGCAGTCTAGAGGCTAATTAGCCACTAGGATTGCTTTTACATGAAAGCCGACTGCTGGCTGAAAAGAATGATACCAAGATGATACCTAAGCCTGCAGGCATCATTCTGGTATAACCACTCAAAGTTCAGCAACTTACCAGTACGTTGCTGGTCCTTGTTGGGCATATATTGTAATCTTTTTTTTTATGCAGCCTGTGGGCTGAACGAAAAAAAGAGATTGATTAGTGGGTATGCCCACCATTAGAATACCTCCCTTCATCCACCCACTTCTAATGATAGGCATACATGCACCATTTATATATGCCGAAGCAAATCGCTCCTCTGCCCCTGCTGCCCCCATGCTTTGGCATATATCACCTCCGACAGCGCTGCAGTCACGGCTTTATGTATCGTGGGAGCAAACGATGTTG